>NC_061866.1:48333362-48648049 GCF_907164915.1 Impatiens glandulifera | reverse complement strand
AGTACTATACAGTAGTATATATGTAGACAAAGCAAGCACCAACCTAGCTAGCAAGCTAGCTACTGTACATGTAGTAGATTCTGCTAGCTGGCTAGGTAACGTCTATATTATTCATATTGAAAGCAGAAAGTAGAGTCGTTGGAGTGAGATAGATAATTAGGTGATATATAATTAATTAACTAGCTAGCTAGTTTTAACCGGATTCGGTGAGACCTACTACATGATCTCTGATCGGCTGCTGCTGCTGCTTCTGATCACTCCGGTGTTCTTTTCCGACGCCGTCGTCTTCGTTGTTATCCTGCTGTTGCTGCTGATGATGATCGTCATGAGTTTCATAATCTATGTCGACTACCTGAATGGGACCCTCGTCTTCTGTAGAGTGAATGTCGAATCTCTTCTTCTTGTTATTTCCAGCTCCAGCCTCCACCACCACCGATTCGTACGAAGTCTTAATCAGCAATTCCGGTGACTCTACTGCTCCTCGTGCACCCGACATCGAATTATTAGCTAGCTAGGGTTTCACTGCTACCTCTTTCAAATATTCCTTATATTAGTTACTTACTGGTACTCATGCATTATATATATAGAGAGAGATATCTAGAAAAACATGCCACGTTTCACAAATGACTAGCTTTTATGGCATGCATGCATGCCACGTACGAGGTGGTCTACTACTTCTCATCTAATTATTGAGTCGGCCGATATTATTATTATTATTATATGGATAAAGCTTCTTCGTTAACCTTATCCTACTTACGTACATACATACATACTTTCATGATAAACACCAACAAACAAACAAACAAACAAACGTGTCCATCGCTAGCTTATCTACTTCCTTAATATATATGCAATGACAAACGGCAAGATAAACATAAACATAAATATATATGGCACTCTGATGCTTGCACGTGATCACACATGCTCCTTTATCCTTTAATTAGATTTATATCATAGGAATTTATCGTATTATTTTTAATAGATTTATACATATACAGATCTGATCATTAATAATAATAATAAAAAATGGACTAAACCCTACATAAATCCTTAGTTTTTTTTTTTAAAGTTTGATCATAGGAGACCAAAACTTAACAATTTGGAGCTTCTTTGATCTTGGTTAGTTGGACGATAAAATCAAGTTTTTTATATAGAAAAATAAACTTGTTTGTGTAAGAATTAGAAAAACTGTGTTTTTAAAATGGTTAGATGTGAAGTTTGTGTTTTTAGAAAATATCCTAAAAACAAAACAATTTGAGAGTCCTACATAATTTTAACAATCAAACTGGTTCGATACACTAATTTATGAGAATTACTCTTTTATATAAGAAGTTGAATTTTAAGTTTTAACTAATGTTTTTGAAAAAAGTTGAAAATTTCTAACCCCGAATTATTATTTTGATTTTTCTGGAAAAAAATTTATTGCTTCCACAAATTAATGTCTAAAAAACACGAACACATGGGAGAGTCAGTGAAAACAACAGGCAAATAATAGACAAGGCAAAGGAAAAATAAACGACCAAAGTCATGCAGGAATTTGAAGCTTTACCCACTAATTAATTTTAAGAGAGAAAATTATTTAAGGAGTTATTTGAATTCTGAATATTAATTATTACAAACAGGAAACCGAATTATGATATTAAGTGGAAAAAGAAGTAGGGATAGATCGATATCAATCTACTTCATCCTTATTTTGTATGCATGTGCTCGATTCAATCATTTGTTGGAAACCTTGATATAACCAACATGACTGGAATTAGACACCTTCTTAAGTGTCTTAATATCAAACACATTCCAACATCTAGAGCTCTCTCTGTAATAGAAATACCCCAAACACTTACAATCACTTGTGCACTTCTTCCCACAATCCATCTCATTCACCGAACTGTTGGGCCTTATGGGTCCAGCCCAATTAGGCAATATAAAACCAAATAAACCCTAATTTTGTTTCTCTCTCTACCACAATTTTCAGAGAGAGTTCTGTGAAGAGATCAAGAGAAACAGAGTGAAGAAAATACAGAGGAAGAAGAAGGGAAGAAGATATAGAGGAAGAAGAAGAGAAGGAGAACAGAGTATCACCTTCTTTGTCTTGATTACCCTCAGGTTCATTTCTCTCTTACTTGTAAAGGGAATTTCATGTTTTCTCAAACCTAGATTTGTTTGGGTTTGAATGAAATTAGTTTCTCTGTATGTATACCTCAACTTTAGGTTTAAAGTTGAGAAGAACAATTGTATCGGTTTCTTACTGATTAGTGAAATCTGTTGGTTTTGCCCCGTGGTTTTTTACCCTCCGTGTTGAGAGGGTTTTCCACGTAAATCTGGTGTTCTTTATTACTTTGCTGATCTGCTAGTATGATTTGGTTGACTTGTGAAATTAATCAGATCAATTGATTTCAATAGGAAGTATTATTCAACTTGAAATTCCTAACAAGTGGTATCAGAGCTGTTAGGTTTACTTTCTATTGAAGAGTGTTTTTCCCTCAGGTTCAGATGGAAGGCAGTAGCACTATGATCAGGCTGACAAACAATAACTGGCAGATTTGGAAATCCAAAATGGAGGACATCCTTTATTGTAAGGATCTGTATGAGCCAGTTGAAGGAGATAGTGCAAAGCCAAAAGAGATGGCTGAAGCTGATTGGATAAAACTGAACCGGAAAGCAGTCGGCACAATCAGACAATGGCTTGATGATAGTGTTTATCACCATGTAGCAAGTGAGAAAAGTGCTCATGAGCTATGGAAGAAGCTAGAGTCATTGTATGAGCAGAAGACGGCAGGTAACAAAGCGTTTCTGATCCGAAAGTTGGTAAATCTGAAATTTAGAGAAGGCACAGGTGTTGCTGAGCATTTAAACGAGTTCCAGAGCTTGATTAATCAATTATCAGTGATGGAGATGACCTTAGAAGATGAGCTACAAGCCTTATTGCTATTGGGATCATTGCCTGACAGTTGGGAGACATTGGTTGTGACTGTTAGTAATGCAGCTCCGAATGGTGTGCTTACTATGAGTATAGTTACTAGCAGCTTGTTCAATGAGGAGACAAGAAGGAAGTCAACTAATACAAATAGTGCACAGGCCCTAGTCACAGAGAACAGGGGAAGAGCTGAACACCGACAACAATCAAGAGGCCATAGCAAGTCAAGAGGCAGATCAAAATCTAAGGGGAGAGAATGTTATCACTGTGGTAAAGAAGGTCACATGAAGAAAAATTGTAGAGCCTGGAAAAGACTACAGAATGAAGGCAAAAATCAGAAGAAAGATGATGAAAACAGAAATACCACAGCCACAGTAACTGCAGAGGATGTAGTTATTCTTTCTTGTGAAAAGGAACAATATCTACATGTAGAAGATCACCAAGGAGTTGAGTGGATAGTTGATACAGGTGCTTGCTATCATGCTACACCGAATAAAGAGTTCTTCACCACGTACAAGGCTGGAGATCTTGGTACAGTGAAGATGGGTAATACTAGTCACTCAAGCATTGTGGGTATTGGTGACATTTATTTGCAGACAGAACAGGGGCATCGGTTAACACTGAAAGATGTGCGGCATATTCCTGATTTACGTCTAAATTTGATATCAGGTGATGCATTGGACAAAGATGGATTCAAGCATTATCTTGGTGGTGGTGAATGGAAACTCAGCAAAGGATCAATGATTGTAGCAAAAGGGAAGTCGTAGCATTCATTGTACAGAACACATGTGAAGGTACTCAAAGATGATCTGAATGCAGTACAAGCTGAAAGCTCTCTAAATCTGTGGCATCAACGCCTTGGCCACATGAGTGAGAAAGGGCTGCGAATTCTGGTGAGGAAGCTGCACATCCCCTCAACCAAAGATGAGGTTCTGGATCTATGCGACTACTGCCCATTTGGTAAGCAACATCGAGTCTCTTTTAGTCAGACATCAGAAAGAAAACATAATGTGTTAGACTTGATTTATTCTGATGTGTGTGGTCCTTTTGAAGTGGAGTCATTGGGTGGCAATCGATATTTTTTAACATTTATTGATGATGCGTCTAGAAAGGTGTGGGTTTATTTTATGAGAACAAAAGACCAGGTATTCAATTACTTTCAAGAGTTCCATGTCATGGTAGAAAGAGAGACAGACAGTAAGCTGAAATGTCTTCGCTCTGATAACGGGGGAGAGTATACCTCCAAGGAATTTAAAACATATTGTACCAAATATGGTATTCGACATGAGAAGACAGTGCCTGGAACTCCGCAGCACAATGGTGTGGCTGAGAGAATGAATCGCACCATTGTAGAAAAGGTGAGATGCATGCTGAAGATGGCAAAGTTGCCAAAACAGTTTTGGGGAGAAGCAGTTCGCACAGCCTGCTATCTCATAAACAGGTCGCCATCTGTTCCTTTGAAATTCGAGATACCAGAAACAGTATGGTCTAAGAAGAATGTTTCATACTCACATCTAAGGGTGTTTGGATGCAAAGCATATGTGCATATTCCAAAGGAACAAAGATCCAAGTTGGATGATAAAGCAACTCCATGTATTTTCCTTGGATATGGAAATGAAGAATTTGGGTACAGGTTATGGGACTCAGAAAAGAAGAGAATTGTCAGGTGCAGAGATGTTGTGTTCTTTGAAGGTCAGACAGGGATAAGTCCAGAAATAATTGAGAAGTCAGAGAGGGTTGATGAGTCCATAGAACTCATACCAATTCCTTCACATGTACAGTCAACAGTAACGGATGAAGATGAACAAAATGAAGAAGCCACTGAGGAAACCTCTGACATGAATGGTAGTAATGATGATGAGAGTGTTTATGGTGTTCCTGAGCAGGGGGAGCAACATCGTCAAGAGGAGCCAGAAGAGCCCCCATTAAGAAGGTCTGAGAGAGAGCACCAACCTTCTAAAAGATACCCTTCTTCAGAGTATATCCTGTTGACAGAAGAAGGAGAGCCAGAAAGTTTTCAGGAGGCACAAGCTCATAAAGACAAAGTTAAGTGGCATGATGCAATGAAAGACGAGATGAAGTCATTGCAAGAAAATGACACATATGAGCTTGTGGAGCTTCCTAAGGGCAGAAAGGCCTTGAGAAATAAATGGGTGTTCAAGCTAAAGAGAGATGAAAATGGAGAACTTATGAAGTACAAAGCCCGACTGGTCGTAAAGGGTTTTGGACAGAAACAGGGCATCGACTTTGGGGAAATTTTCTCACCAGTGGTAAAGATGACTTCCATTCGTGCAGTGTTAGGTCTAGTATCTGGCCTAGATCTTGAACTTGAACAACTTGATGTAAAAACCGCATTCCTTCATGGTAACCTTGAAGAAGAGATCTATATGGTGCAACCAGAGGGATTTGAAGTGAAAGAAAAAGAAAACATGGTTTGCAAATTGAAGAAGAGTCTATATGGTTTGAAACAAGCCCCGAGACAGTGGTACAAGAAATTTGACTCCTTTATGATGAGTCATGGGTACCAGAAAACCAAGGCAGATCCATGTGTTTTCTTCAAAAGATTTCCTAATGGAAAATTTATAATCCTTTTACTTTATGTTGATGATATGTTGATTGCAGGACAGGATGCTCTGTTTATAGCTATGTTGAAGAAAGAGATGTCCAAGACATTTGAAATGAAAGACATGGGTCAAGCACGCCAGATATTGGGCATGAAGATTACTCGTGACAGAAAGGCTAAGAGACTTTGGTTGTCACAAGAGAAGTACATTGAAAGGGTGCTTGAAAGATTCAACATGCAAGGAGCAAAGAAAGTAAGTTGTCCACTTCCTAGCCATTTGAAATTGAGCAAGAAGTTGTGTCCATCAACAGAAAAAGAAAAGGATGAAATGTCAAGTGTGCCATACTCCTCAGCTGTAGGGAGTTTGATGTATGCAATGGTTTGCACTAGGCCAGATATAGCTTATGCAGTCGGTGTGGTAAGCAGATTCCTTTCTAATCCAGGAAAACAACATTGGGAAGCAGTGAAATGGATTCTTAGATATCTAAGAGGCACTTCCAATTTGTGTTTGAGTTTTGGAAATGGTGAATATGTGCTAGAAGGTTACACTGATTCTGATATGGCTGGAGATCTGGATCACAGAAAATCCACTTCAGGTTATGTGTTTACTTTTGCAGGGGGAGCCGTGTCATGGCAATCCAAACTGCAGAAATGTGTGGCTTTGTCAACCACAGAAGCAGAATACATTGCAGCCACTGAAGCTGGTAAAGAGCTATTGTGGTTGATTAGATTTCTCTTGGAGCTTGGTATGCAACAAGAAGATGCAGTTGTTTTCTGTGATAGCCAGAGTGCTATAGATTTGAGCAAGAATGCTACATATCATTCCAGAACTAAGCATATTGATGTGAGATTTCATTGGTTAAGAGATGCAATAGAAAGCCAGCAGATGAAGCTGAAGAAAATTCACACTGATAAGAATCCATCAGACATGTTTACGAAGATAGTTCCAAAAGACAAGTTTGAGCTTTGTTGTCGGTTTGTCGGCGTGAATACCAAGTGATGACTTGAAGATCGGTGTGCCTCTCTCCGTGGGCTGGAGGGGGAGATTGTTGGGCCTTATGGGTCCAGCCCAATTAGGCAATATAAAACCAAATAAACCCTAATTTTGTTTCTCTCTCTACCACAATTTTCAGAGAGAGTTCTGTGAAGAGATCAAGAGAAACAGAGTGAAGAAAATACAGAGGAAGAAGAAGGGAAGAAGATATAGAGGAAGAAGAAGAGAAGGAGAACAGAGTATCACCTTCTTTGTCTTGATTACCCTCAGGTTCATTTCTCTCTTACTTGTAAAGGGAATTTCATGTTTTCTCAAACCTAGATTTGTTTGGGTTTGAATGAAATTAGTTTCTCTGTATGTATACCTCAACTTTAGGTTTAAAGTTGAGAAGAACAATTGTATCGGTTTCTTACTGATTAGTGAAATCTGTTGGTTTTGCCCCGTGGTTTTTTACCCTCCGTGTTGAGAGGGTTTTCCACGTAAATCTGGTGTTCTTTATTACTTTGCTGATCTGCTAGTATGATTTGGTTGACTTGTGAAATTAATCAGATCAATTGATTTCAATAGGAAGTATTATTCAACTTGAAATTCCTAACACGAACTTCCCCTCGTGAATTGGCTGACGAAATGCTCCACCCCCTCAAGCTTATAGTAATGGAAATCAACAGGTTTGCACGAACTCACCTTCTTCAACTCGCACTCCTCGCTCCACCCCAACAGTCCCTTCTCGGTCGGGCAAGCCACGCATTGGTTCTTGCTGCACAACCCAAACTTCCCACACTTCTCCGGCAATTGACACTCTTGATCATCTTCTGGGTGCCATTTATCGTTAATAAACTGAGTGAAAACCTCCTCCCAGGCCGAACTGTCAACTTTATCATTGTAAGTGAATATTCTCAGCCTTCCGTCTATTCCCAATCGCAGAAATGAATACGTTGCGTTATAATTTGTCCATGCCAGAAATCGACCCAATGATAGGTAGTTTCTAATCAGGACATCTGAAGTATCTGTTTCAGTCCTGATATCAAACTTTATTGATTCACCAGGGACAACGAACCCGAATTCCCAAAATGATGACGAAAAGTAAAGCAGGGGATTTGGAGAATTTGGGGATTTGTAGAACCAAGATAACCCTTTATTCGGCTCCAACACCATGCTATAAGCCCCATTTGAATTCTCTTTAACTGAAGCTCGACTCACAAGTTTGTTTACTCCACCGGCACGAAGAGATTGTCCTACCAAAAGGGTGTCGGTTGGAAAATCAAAGCTCTGCCAAACAAATTTGCCTTTGGAATCAACCAACACCAAATTGCCGTTAGGGAGGAGTTGACAGTCCACGACGCCCTTATTGGCGGTGTCGGTCTGCCACTTGATCCGACCGTCGGCTTCGGCGAGAACGAGGTTTCCGTCACTGCCAAAGGAAAAGGTGGCGTTTTCCTTGACGGGGTTGCCGCGATTGGCTTCCCAGACCCATCGACGGAGTGATTCGGAGCGGGGAACGCCTATTTTCATGGCGAGGGTGAAGGCGTTGGGGGTAGTATTGTAGAAACCGAGCTGGAAGGGTGCGTTTGATACGGAACTGGAACCGGTGAACGGTCTGAAATCGGCAACATACTCAACGTTAATGTCGGGGATTTCTCCTTCATTAACAAATTTAAAAGTTTTATCTTTAGGGACGCCGGCGGAGTTGGATGGGGAGCAGAAGAAGATGATGAGAATAACAATGGTGAAGAGTTTCAAGGAGGAAGAAGAAGAAGAAGAATACATGATTGGGTGTTGAATCCTTTTTGGTAGACATGTATTTATAATAGCCTCATGATTTTCAATGTAATTCTTCAAATATTTGTATATTAGTTTATGTAGAGAAAACAAAGCAATTATTAATTTGAGAATATATTTATTAAAAATAATTCTATCCACATCAATTCCATTTATTTGAAGGGGTTAATATTTTTGCTTAAAAATAAATAATATTTTGTGATTTAGTTTAAAATTTAAATTATTAAACTTTAAATGGGTGAATAGTGTCCGTTGTTCCGTTTGCCAACTGGATAACTATACGTGTCAATTCATGGAATTCATGATATCAAAACCAACCGGTCCCTTACCATGTGCTAAACAATTAATTTTATTATTATTATTTTTTTTAAATACCCCACATTGTTAAAAATATTGAAATAAATCAATGTTGGGTGGTTGCCACTTTGTTAGATAAAATGTATTTTTTATATAAGGAATGCTAAATGATTATTGAGAAATGTTGGGTCAATTCCTGTGTGCGGACAAATGTGGACTTTCTAAATGTAGGATTGGAAATTTGAAGATTTATATGACATATCACTTGTTTGAAAATAAGAATTTATAAGATTAATTTAATTGAAAAAAATCACAAGTTAATATCATAATTTTGTGTTGCATGGAACGAAGATATATATAAAAAAATAGATGTTAATTTAGGTATATACACAATTAACGCTCAATTTAAAATTCGGAAGTATAATTTTCGGATGGATAATTTCTGTAGCATATGGAGCGGTTTTTTTACCATTTAAAACAAAATTCTTTAATAAAATTATTTATATATACATATTTTTTTATAAATAATTGGAATGCATAACATAATACGATTAAAAATAATTAAAATTAAATTATATATATATTTTTAATATAAAAATATAATATTTTGATCTCGTTGTAACCAAATTTAATCATAATTTATGAGTACAAGCAAAATTGAAATAATCTAAAAATAAATAAACTAAGGACCAGGCCTACCAGGCTAGCACAACCGAACTTACTAAGGAATTCAATGGATAATTTAAATACCTGTAAAAATTAACTATGGTTGTAATTTTAAGAAAATAGTTTTTTTTTTTTTAAAAGACTTAAAAAAAATATTAATATATAATAATAAAATAAATTATTATTGTTTAAATATAAAATATTTTAATTTTTTAAATAATTAATTAGAGACAGGTAAAATAATAATTAATTAGGTCATAATTATTAAAATAATTCCATCCTACCCTAAACTTTAGAAAATAAAAAATAAAAATAATATAAAATGAGAATTGAAAGATATAAGAGAAACTTTAAAAAGAGAGTAATTATATAATTTTAGTTACTCAAGGCTTTATATTCAAATAAGAAAGTCACATTTTTTAATTAACTAGGGCTGGGTATTTTTTTATAATTTTTTATATGATTATCTAAATGCAATCTTAATAAATATTGTTAAATATTTTTTCATTATTTATCAATTAATTTAATAATCAAAATATTAAAATATTCCTATTTTATTTTATAATTATTTGTTTATTTGTATATTTTCATCATATTAATATGAAACCTTTAAAAATAGAAGAACCATCTGGCCTTGCTTAATTGATATCTTGGTCAAACCCAAATCTGAGATATTTTCTGGTTGTCATTTAATAAGATTTTTTAGATTTAAAAAATTATCTATATGAAAAAAATATCAACAAGATTTTTTAATCTATTTTAAGTTTTTTAATTTCATAAAATCGGGTTTGAGCTTCATGACCAATTATTAAAATATTTAAATTGTAGGATTTGGTTAGGAGTGAAGTTATTTAAATAATTTGAAAAAGAAAAAATATTAGGTTTGTGAAGATTTTTATTTATTTATTTTTAAAAAAAACTTAAAGTTTATTTATATATATATAGATAAAATATATAATAATTTAATATTTGAGTAATGTGAGATGAAAAAGTAATAAAAGAATTTTGAGTGATTTGATATTTAAATAGCCCAACAAGATATATAAAGTAGATCCAACTCGAAAGGCCTTATTTTTAAATTTTAATCTCATCTCTATAAGTGATGGGGTTGCCTGTTCCGTGTATACTCAAAGTTTCGTTTTGGAGAAGGAGTTTTATAGATTAATTTTTTTTATAGATATAAAAATGTGTTTTCTAATAAATGTGAAATGTTTGTACATAAAAGAAAATGTTTTTTTTTCTGTCTGTTATTTAAATTCGAGATCAAGACCAGATCTTGAAAATGTTTAAAAAGAGGTTAAAATAATTAATCATTATATAAAAGAATACTTAATTTTTAAAGTGTCCGAATTTCCGGATCGAGAGCTGTGGTTAATTTGAATATATATATATATATATATATATATATATATATATATATGAAAATAAATGAATATTTTGGTTGGATTGTGAGTTGACCTTCCTATAAATTTATAACGGTTAAAAATAAAATTAAAAATCTTATAGATATGATTCGAACTTGCAACCTAACAAAACAAATACAACCTTTTAACCAACTAGACTAATAACACTTTATATTTTAAATTCAACACCAAATTTGATGAACGTGATGGTTCATCAATAGTTTTGAATCAGTCATAATTCTCTTTTGAATATGCGCTATATATTTCACTATTATTAGTGAGCAATAACGGAAGAATTCCGTCATATTTATAGAGATAGGGGTCATAATTTATATGAATATAGTAAGTCTCGCATGTGTTACTTTAATGGTAATCTTTACATTTTCTATTTCACTCATAGTATGAGAAAAAAGTGGACTCTAGAGGTCAAATTAATTGAGTTGAAAAATCAACTTGTATCCATTGTTTTAAAAATCGTTCTTCAATATGAAAGTAAATGAATATTTGAGTCGAATTTTGAATTGACCCATCCATAAATTTAAAACGATTAAAAATAAATCACATTTTTACCGTAATATTATTTTTACAATTTTTTATATTATTAGTAGTACGGTCTGAGATGCATAATTAATTCCTCTTCTGCCTTGCCTAACTTACTAAATTTATTAAATCTATCCAGCTCATTTATCTGCACTACTTTTCTCGTACAGTTTATTTAAATATAATAAAAAACAAACATTTGTACGATGTCACATTACACGATACACTCATCGATTATAATACTAAAACATTATTTGTTTTTAAAATTATTTGGATAAATGTAATTTGATTAATTGATTTGAATTATTTAAATAAAAGGTAAAAAATAAGTTTAAGGATAGCTATTTGATATTTCAACTTGGTTCATTTTATCAAATTAACCACAAACTTTTAATGGTATCTATTAACAAAATTGTCTATATTGTTATTATAACATTTTGGCCGTGTTCATTTGGATTATTGAAATAACCAAAATCCAAAAAATATAATTTTATCGATCACTTCTATTACATTATTTATTTCATTAAAAAAATACTTTTTATTTTAAATTATAATTTTTTATTTTATTATTATATATTAATATTTTTAAGTTTTATTAACGTAAATAAAATTATAATTATAAACGTTTTGGACATATATTTTTTAAATTGAATATTTTTTCGACATATACAAATTCTAATTTGTGAAAAGGCTTACCTGACTGAAAAATGTGATCTAATAAAAGATTTGAGATAATTAAAAAATATATATATAACCTAACTTTGTATATAATATATTAATTTCAGCGTATTTGTGTTATAAATTAAGTATGTATTTATAATATATAGGTTTTAAATTGTAAAATTCAATTTAAATGTCTTAAAAAACTATAATTTATAAAAATAATTTTAAAAAATTGAAAATTATAATTAATATAATAAATTAATTAAGAAAAAAATATCAAGATAAAAAGACGGACAAACCTTCGTTTAGGAAAAATGCCCAAATAGTTAAAATTATAATATTTTTAACCTCATGTAACATAATTGAAAATTCAAATATTATTTAATAATATATATATATATCCAAACTTTAGACTCAAATAACTGAATAAGTAATTGTGCCTTAGTTAAATAAATTAAATCTAAATTATAACAAAAGTCACAAATTAGTATCCAAGCTGGCTTAAGAATTTTTTTTTTAGATTTTTGAAAATATTATTTGTTAAAAGATTGAGTTATTTTGAATTTTGTTAGTAAAAGTTATGAAATGTTTTTTTTTGTATTTAAAATTTAAATTTAATAAAAAAAAATAGTATATTAATTAATTAATTAAAATAACAGTGATTTAATAAAAAAAATATATAATTCTAAAGATCAAGCAAACTCTTATTATACATTACAAATTCAATCACTAAAATGTGTGATACCAAATAAACAAGTCAAAACAAACTAAGCTTAATAATAAGTAGATTATTTAAAAAACTTATTCTTCAAAGCATAGCATGTATCTTATCATTAATCAAATTAACAAATTTCAAATCAAAATATTAAAATACTATTTATTTATTTTTCAAAAATTATATTTTTTTACTGAATATTAATATATTTTAAATCTTTTAACCTATAAACTAATTTTTTATAATCTTAAATAACCCGAATTTCAACAAGGACTTGTATTTTTTTAGTCACTTAATTGATAACTTACTTTGTCCTTCAATGAGCATTTAATTCAATGACCAAACCGAATAGAAATAATCTACCAAATAAATGTGCCATAATTAAATGTTATACAATCAATGTGCCGCTTGAATTCCGCTGATTCTGAAAATCAAAGGAAAAACTAGCAAAATTGGATATTATCTTGCCCAAGTATACACTTTTGACTTAAATGCTCTTCATTTAGGGCCCATTTGATTCAATTCATTCTTTTTAACTTATTTATTGAACACTCATGCATATTTAATAGTAGGGGTGAACATAATTTGGGTTTACCCAAACCCAACCCTAACCCAAACTCAAAATATTAATTTGAGTTGGTTAATATGGGTTGAGTTGAGTTGAGTATGGGTTGGGTTTAATTTGGGTTGAGTTAGGGTTACCCATATTACCCAAATTATATAAATTTAATTTAATTCTCTATTATTAATCCAATATAAACTAATCATCTTCCAACTTTAAGTCGAACACGTTTTTCACACGTTTAACACATTTTTCACACGTTTAACATGTTTTTCACACGTTTTTAATATTTTTAACACATTTTTACACTTATAACACGTTTTTCACACATTTAACACGTTTTTCACACGTTTAACACGTTTTTAAAATTTTTGACACATTTTCACACTTATAACACGTTTTTTACACGTTTAACACGTTTTGGCACGTTTACACATTTTTTACATTTTAACACGTTTTCACACTAATAATACGTTTTCACGTTTTTGTTAGGTTTAACACGTTTTTGACATGTTTAATATGTTTAACATGTTTTTGACAAATTTAACACGTTTTTTACGTTTTTAGCACGTTTAACACCGTTTTAACACGTTTAACACGTTTTTAACATATTTAATACGTTAACACATTTTTGATAAGTTTAACACGGTTTTCACATTTTTGGCACGTTTAACACATTTGTGATATTTTAATATATTTTTGATATTTTTAACACGTTTTTCACTCGTTTAACACATTTTCACACGTTTAACACGTTTAACATGTTTTTCACGTTTTTGACATGTTTAACACGTTTTTGACATATTTGACACGTTTTTCACATTTTTGGCATGTTTAACACGTTTTTGACATGTTGAACACGTTTAACGCGTTTTTATCTCATTTAACACATTTTTAGCACATTTAACATTTTTTAGTAGGTTTAACACATTTTTCACATTTTGGCACGTTTTCACATTTAACACGTTTTTAACGTTTAACACGTTTTGACACGTTTAACACGTTTTTGCACATTTAACATATTTTTGACATGTTTAACATGTTTTTTTTGCACGTTTTGATAAGTTTTAACACGTTTTTGGCATGTTTAACACATTTTTCACTTTTTTGGCACGTTTAACACGTTTTTTACGTTTTGGCATGTCAAACGTGTGAAAAACGTATTAAACGTGTCAGATATGTGAGAAACATGTTAAACATGTCAAAACCGTGTTAAAAGTGTCAAAATGTGCAAAAACGTGGAAAACGTGTCAAAACGTGCCAAAAACGTGAAAAACATGTTAAATGTGTCAAAATATGTTAATTGTGCCAAAAACGTGAAAAACATGTCAAAATATGTTAAATGTGTCATAATCATGAAAAACGTGTCAAACGTGTCAAAAACATGTTAAACATGTCAAAACATGAAAATAGTATCCAGAATGTCAAAATGTGTTAAACGTGTCAAAAACGTGTTAAACATGCCAAAATGTGAAAAACGTGTCGAAAACGTGAAAAACGTGTCGAAAACGTGGAAAACGTGCCAAAAACATAGAAAACGTGTCAAAATGTGTTAAACGTGCCAAAACGTGAAAAAGGTGTTAAACGTGTCAAAAATGTGAAAAACTTATTAAAAGTGTCAAAACGTGTTAAACGTGTCAAAACGTGTTAAACGTGCCAAAAATGTGAAAAACGTGTCAAAACGTGTCAAAAATGTGAAAACATGTTAAACGTGTCAAGACTTGTTAAACGTGCCAAAAACGTGTCAAAATGTGTCTTAATCGTGAAAAATATGTCAAACGTGTCAAAAACGTGTTAAACGTGTTAAAAACATGTTAAACATGTCATAAACATGAGAAACGTGTTCAACTTATCAAAATGTGTTAAACGTGCCAAAAACAGGTTAAACGTGTGAAAAACGTATTAAACATGTCAAAAACGTGAAAAGCGTGTTAAACATTTCAAAACGTGTCAAACACGTGAAAAATATAGAAAACGCGTTAAACATGTCTAAAACGTGTTAAACGAATAAAAATGTGTTAAATAAGTCAAATATATGTTAAATGAAAAATTAAAAATTAAAATAAAATAATTTAGGTTACTCAACCCATACTCAACCCAATCTATACCCAACCCATATTAGTAAATAATATGAGTTGAATTATGGGTTGGGTAAATTTAATTTGGGTTGAATATGAGTTGGGTAATACGAGTTGGGTTTACCCGTTTGTTCACCCCTATTTAATTTAATAGTATTTGATATGTTAATCGTTCAAACTTATCATTCTTATTTGTATCTGATTATGTAGCTAAATATTCATGCTTAATTATGTTAACTGTATTTATATGCGGTAATTTATTCGATAAAATTATTATAATTTAGTAACAATTATGACTTATTTACTTTCATTAGAAAAGTCAAACTAATCCTTAATCAACAAATTTATACAATAGTTTGGTTAGATATATACACTAATATAAATTCAAGAATAAATTTCATTATTTTAATTACAATCTTGAGAGACCTAATTAAATTTAATTTTATAATTATTATTATTTAAATATAATAACTTTAGCAGGACTCCTCCATCATTAGAACTACCATAATATGTTATGTTCATTTTCATTTATATTAATAAAACCAACTTATTTAATTACAACAATAAAAATAAAATTATGCAAAATTTTCTATTCAAAAGCATATATAGACTTTCTGAGCAATAAAAACAAGGACAAGAGATTTAGATGAAAAATCTCTAATTTAGTTAATGTGAAACAATGGATAATGTGTCTCCTTAAAGAAAAAACAACCTTTTTGATGTCTTTATTTTATTTTTATTCAATTAAAATTTTAAATACAAAAATATAATTTTAATAATTTAACTGATTAAAAATTTAAATAACATACTTTTCTATCAAACAAATTTAAAATGAGACACAAAAATACATAAAAATACAAACATAAAAAATTTAACATACTTTTTAGACTAAATCCATAAAAATACAAACATAAAAAATTTAAAAACTCTAAACTCTAAGAGGAGACACAATCCTTTCACACAAGATTTGTTAATTATAAAATGAGACTCTTATAAACTGAATTAAAACAAGTTATTTATATATATATATATATATATATATATATATATATATATATATATATATATATATATATATATATATATATATATATATATATATATATATATATATATATCAATAAGACTAAATATACTGTGAAAACCAAAAAAACAAGATAAAATTATTAGAAATTTTGAAATTTAAAATTAATTTAATGATTTTATTTAAAAAAAAAGAATATTAAATAGAAAATGCCAAAGTAATTGGATTTGAGCAAATTTCTATGACCATTACTTATCTTGTAATAAACAATGCACATTTTAGTCTTTTTAGATTCTTTTAAATCTATGCTTCTTTCTCAACTCTCATTTACACAAATTTGTAATAAAAGAGTAGGCTTAGAAATTCTTAGAATAATAAATTTAATGTATAAAATTATTGTAATCAAATCATTTTAAGAGCTTATATGTATGAACCATATTTAATTTAATTTAAATTAATTAAAATGCCATTAAAAAGTATTTTAACTTTATAATTTAATTTATAAATTGAATTAAATATATAATAACCTCAAACTTTTTAATATTTAATATGGAATTTTAAAATTTTCAATATACAAATTAATTTTAAAGAAATAATTTCCATAAATTATCAAATAAAATATTTTATATATTTATATTTTATTTGTTAAATAAAATTAATACTTACAAAAATATATATATATATAAAATAAAAACTTTCAATGTACAGTGTACGATTAAGATATTAAAAACACACTATTTAAGATAATATATTTAAAATGTGGCTTGATTAAGCCAAGTGGTCCAATCCTAAAATTATGAAAGAAAGTTTGTATTAAATATTAAAATATAATATTTTTATTCCATGCCATGGACATTGTATTGTGGATAGGTGGACCAATCATTCTACCTAACCTTTTCTTCTCTTTTATTTTGTTTATCTAATAGGTAAATTTTTAGTTTCATTTTCTTCAAATTACTCCATTTTTCTATTCTAAACCACCTTATTTTCTTCAAATTATATAATAGTTCACAAAATATTATATATATATATATACATATATAATTAAAATTAAACATTTTTTATATTTTTTTAAAAGGTCAATGAAAAAATATAAAAAAAAAATATTTAAGTCTAACAAAAACAAATAATGACATCCGAAAATTAAAAGACAAGAAAAATTAAATAAGAGAAAAAAATGCAAAAGGTTATTAAAACAAGGATGAACACTAACTTTATAGATTTGTTAAAACAAATTTCATAGTATCTCAAATATAACACTGAATGTTCGATGATTCATTTCTATCCAAATAATTCACAAAAAGATAATGAATGATTTATACTCATCATATTTTCTCTAAGAAAAGTGATAGAGGAAAGCATTTGTGAGAAAAATAAGAAAAAAAATGACGTGTCACCGCATCATTTGTTGGGAAAATAATAAATGGTGAGACAAAACTTCCGATAGACTTAGTCATTACCTACAATGTTTAGACAAAACTTATTAATTATGTTATGATAATTTATGGATTACTTAGACCTTCTTTAGTTTGTTGTCATTAAGTATTTACATCATTTCAATCTCTTGTCGTCAAGTATTTTTATCAAAATAATTTCGAAGAGTTTCTCTCATTTTTTTTTATCTAAAACCCAAATATCACATCTAACATCTTTTCATCAATTAAATCATATTATTTAAAATAAGTAATACTCCTTCTTTTAATATTTTATACTTTAAAAAAGTAATGATAATAAAGTAATTAACCTTTACAATTTTTTTTTTTAATTTTTATACCAAAAAGTTTTTATTATTATAAAACCTGATTTTATTCCCAGTTAACCATAATCAAACATCATCAAACAAGCTCTTAATTCGCAATGCCCTAAATATGGGATGTCATTGATATTATATTGCCAACCAATTAAACTGAAATCTCAATCATAACCAAATATCATGTTACAAACAGGAAAGACAATAAGATAACAAGTGGAAAAAAGGAGCACAACCTCCTTCATCCTTATTTTGCAGCCAATTAATTATAACTCCAGCTTATTTGTTGGAAACCTTGATATAACCAACATGACTGGAATTAGACACCTTCTTAAGTGTCTTAATATCAAACACATTCCAACATCTAGAGCTCTCCCTGTAATAGAAATACCCCAAACACTTACAATCACTTGTGCATTTCTTCCCACAATCCATCTCATTGACAGAACTTCCCCTGGTGAATTGGCTGACGAAATGCTCCACCCCCTCAAGCTTATAGTAATGGAAATCAGCAGGCTTGCACGAACTCACCTTCTTCAACTCGCACTCCTCGCTCCACCCCAACAGTCCCTTCTCGGTCGGGCAAGCCACGCATTGGTTCTTGCTGCACAACCCAAACTTCCCACACTTCTCCGGCAATTGACATTCTTGACCATCTTCTGGGTGCCATCTATCGTTAATAAACTGAGTGAAAACCTCCTCCCAAGCTGAAATGTCAACTTTATCATTGTAAGTGAATATTCTCAGCCTTCCGTCTATTCCCAATCGCAATAAAGAAAGCGTCCCGTTATAATTTGGCCTTGCCATAGATCGTCCAAAACCTAGATAAGTTCTAATCAGGACATCTGAAGCGTCAGTTTCAATATCGACGACATCAAACTTTATAGATTCACCGGGGACAACAAACCCGAATTCATAATATGAAGACGAAAAATATAACAGGGGCTTTGGAGAATTTTTGGGTTTATAGAACCATGATAACCCTTTATTGGGTTCAAATTCCAAACTATAAGGCCCGTCTGAGTTATCCAATTCGGAAGCTCGACTTACAAGCTTGACCGCAGCACCTACCCGAAGAGACTGACCGATCAAAAGAGTGTCGGTTGGTGAATCGAAGCTCTGCCAAACAAAGTTGCCATTGGAATTGAGCAAAACCATGTTCCCGTTAGGCAACACTTTGAAATCGACGACTCCCTTATTGGCTGTGGCTGTCTGCCACGTCACGCGACCGTCGGAATCGGCGAGGACGAGGTTCCCGTCCTGACCGAAGGTGAGGGTGGCGTTTTCCTTGACGGGTTTGCCGCGATTGGCTTCCCAGACCCATCGGAAAAGGGATTCTGAACGGGTGTTGGCCATTCTTAAAGAGAGGGTGTAGGCGTTTGGGGTGGTATTGTAGAAACAGAGTTGGAAGGGAGCATTGAAAACGCGGAGCGTTCTGTAGGTTCCATCGTATTCTACGATGAAATCGCCGAAATCTCCTTGGTTCACGAACTTGAAAGTTTTATCGGCGGGAACGACGGCGTGGGATTTTGTGTAGAATAAGGTTTGGACAAGGAGGAATAGAAAGAAAATATTCAACCAAGACATGGCGATGGCGATGGCTGTGGGCGGTGGCGAATATATGGATATGATTTAAACTTATGAATGTGTAGATTTAGATATATATAGGAAATTTTGATTTTAGTGGTCAATGTTATATGATATATGGTCAATAAAAGAGTTCTGAATCAATCGCACATAGATAATATATGTACCCCCACTAATGCTAAATTTGAAAACATTAAATTTCTTTTTATTTTTTTTAAGCTCAAATTCAATCACATTTTGAATGCGTCACGGAGTAATATGTGACATCATTTCTTTTTACTTTCATCATTTCCGTGACTCTATTTTAACTTATGTATTTTTTGAAAATTATTGGGTTGAAAATTTTAACAAAATTTTTCTCTTTTCTCTCCGGTTAGTTCGATGCTACCGGTATAGGTAGTGCATATATTCATTAAGAAAGTGTCACATGTATAAAAAGAAAAAAAATCAACAAATAAGTGAGGTAATGTTTCACTTTTGTGTATATGTGTCACTTAATGAATGTGATACAGGTAGTGTCTCATCCTTTATTCTTTTTTCAACCAGTGATATACTGACACACCATTTCCTCCTTATTCCCTCTCCGATCACTCCTCTTAAATTTTTAGACAATTATTTATTTATAATTTTATAAAAATATTATTAGAAAACAATTTATCTAAATGTTAGTAAGAAATAAAAAAAGGACAATAAAAATAAATATTTTGAATAATAATATGTCACCCAATCTACGAATTTGTAGCCTTATTTGGGATAAACTCGAGTTCGAAATACTAATAGCTAAAAAAGATTTTACATTTCAATGCTTAAATGCATTTGAGAGTGAGGAATATACAATAACTGTTTTCGGCATAACTAAGTCAAATTCTAAAAAAGACTTCATATACTTACAACAACGTGACAATGTAAAAGTAGATGAGAAATTGTCTCAACCTCTTTGTAACACATAAGACAACGACTCACAATCATACATTTTTTCATACATTTATCGTTAGTGAGAATTCTGCCGTGAATAACCCTCCAATCAAAAAAGAAGATCTTGATAGGCATCTTAGACTCCCATAAATTTTCCCAATAAAGATCAATTGGGCTAATTTTATTGAACAAAGTGTAACTATGTTTCACATGAAAGTTATTCAGATCACGCCACCGCATAGAATCTCGAGAAAATGGGTTTAATCTCTTATTTCTAACAATGAACAAAATTCTATCATTGGACATGTTTTCTTCATTATTCAATCTTCATCTATATCTGATATGGTTAGTAAAACCACTAGACCGAATGTTAAACATATCTTTGATCGATGCATCTCTACAAATAGAAATAGAAGCAAGCTCGTGGAAAACTTTCGCCAAACATTTACCACTACACCAAGTGTTGACCCAAAAATTAATTGAACTTCTATCATCCACAATAAAAATTGAATGCTCTCTATAAATCTTCCACATTGCATAAATACCACCCAAATGTTGCATCCCACGGGTTTATAATAATTTAACCAGACTTATCCTGACCATATTTATATTTAATCAATTTGACCCAAATACTCTCTTGCTCAGATGCAAATTTAATACACCATTTGAATAATAAAGCTTTATTAAAATAAATAAGATCGCGAATTCCCAATCTCCTGATCTTTTATTAATTTAACTTTATCCCAACTCACTAAATGAGAAAATGAGGAATTAGACGATCCCCATAAGAATTTACACATAATTCTCTTCATCTTCACGGACACACACTTTAGGTGGACAAATAGAGACATCATATAAGTTGGCATTGAAGAAAGAAGACTCTTAATAAGGATTAAACGACCTCCCTTAAAAATCATCTTACTTTTCCAAATGGGAAGCTTCCTCTCCATTTTACTGATGATCAGGTCCCAAGAAGGTTTGGAGCTAGCTTTAGCCCCTAAAGGGAGCCCGATATACGTAGACAGAAAATCTCAATTTTAAATCTCAAAATACATGTTAATCTAATCTTTCTCTTATACGAAATTGAATTAGAGAAGTAGATATCAGACTTACCCAAATTAACATATAGTCCTAAACAAGCTCCAAATAACCAAAGAATATTATGAAGGTGCTTGAAATTTTTCTCACTAGCCTAAATCATACAAAGAGTGTCATCTGAAAATAATAAATGAGACATAGAGAATGAAGATCATCTCGAACCGCACTCCACACCACAAACCAAACCTGCATTTTCGGCAAACGACAAATAAGAAAGGGGAAAGAGAGTCCCCTTGTCTTAAACTCATTGAACTCTCAAAGAAACCATGAGAGCTCTCATTCACGTTAACAGAGAATTTCCTTGTTGATACGCAAAATTTAATACATCTGATCCATTTATCTCTCATACTCATTCTACCCATAATATAAAAAAAGGAACTCCTAGTTAACATGATCATATGCTTTCTCGATATCGAGTTTGACAAAATCACATCTATCGCCTCTAGAGTTAGCGAAATTAATGCACTCATTGACAATTAGTACCGCATCAAAAATTTGACGGCCTTTGATGAAAGCCATTTTATTGCCAGAGATAACCGTATTTAAAACTCCACGCATTTTATTTGCCAAATATTTTGAGACTATCTTACGAATTAGGACAATCAACATAGAATCCAACTTTTTTCAAAAGATAAAAATTGATCTAAATGATTCATAGCTGCAATGATATCAGCCTTAAGGAACTCCCAAACCCTTTTAAAAAACCTCAAAGTAAAATCGTCGCTCCTTGGGGACTTATCACTACCACAATTCATAGTGTTGCCTCGACCTCCTCGATAGAGAAAGAGCTTCCAACATTAAGGGTGACAATTTGAAACCGCTCCGCTGAAATCGAGCCGAACCGAACCGATTGGTATGGTTTTTTTCCGCTTTGACTAGGGATCAGCGAAAACCCGAAATATGTTGACCGGGGTTCGGGGTAGGGATGGTATTTACATGCATCAATCCGATCCCCGAACCGAACCAAACCAATAAAATATAATTATATTTATTTAATAAAAATATATTAATTAATGAAATCATTATTTAATGTCATCATTACTTTTCTCTTTTTTATTTTCTCTTTTTTATTGAAAACCTCTTTTAGCTTACTTCCCTCTACACGTTATCTCCAATTTATCTTTTACTTTTTATCTCTTTATCTTCCTCTTATCTTCCTCATTATCATTTCTCTTTTTGTAGGATTTATTATAATTTTAGTTACATCTTCTTTTTTTTACATACATGATTCTCTCTTAAATCTTGAGAGTGTTTTCAGTTTGAAAGTTAGTTGAACTCTTTGCTAATATTATGTTACTATTTTTTTACTAATTAATATAAACAATATGGCATCACATCTTTTCTGTAGGATTTTTTCTATATTCATCTTTGTCTTTCACAATCTTTGTTACATCTTCTCTCGACTTGACGACGATATTTTCGATTTCAGGGTCAGTTTAGATATTTTATTTCCATTATAAACAATTAATTTAGATCGCTATTATTTAATTTGTATAATATTTGTGTCCGATAATTTGTTTTGGTATTTATTACTTTAAAATTATTATTATTGAATGTTGTTTTTGTTTGGTATTTAATATTTTGATAATTTATAATTCTAAATATATGAATTATTTTATTATTTATATTTTAAATTTAAATTGTTATTCGGTTTTGGTGCATCGCGGGAAGACCCCATCCCCGATCGAGGTAGGTAAATTCGGGGCGGGGATGGTATTGTCATTCACCGAACCGAACCGCACCATTGTCATCCCTATCCAGCATGCATTTCTTATTTGCATTTATAGATGTAAAACTGATGTGATTTAACTTTGGTCTATCCCGAAATGATTCATGAAATAAATCTTTGTAAAATTGAATAATACTATTAGATATAGTTGGTTCGTTCTCATGCACGACACCAACAATAGATATCGAGTTAATAACTTTATTTCTCGCTTGTGTTTTAGAGATTCTATAGAAATACTTCGTGTTTTTTATCATCTTTCTGTACCCAAATCACTCTATTGCGTTGTCTTGTCACAATTTATTCCTCTTTACATAGTTTAATCAACTTACTCACTAGATGAATAAGTGTAGAAATTTCCGTAATAGAGAGATCACAAACTTCCTCCGCACCATCAATTGTTACAATTTCAAGACTTAAAACTTCAACCTTGAAGCAAAATAATGCACGATCCTCCACAAACCAACTTTTAAGCAACTTCCGTAGATTTTTAAGCTTAATAAATAACCTAGATGATGGGGATCCAAACAAGATCTCACTCGCACACCACACTTCCACTTTCGAGAAAAAACCATCTCTAGTCAACCACTTGTTCTCGAATCTGAAAGGCCGACTAGTTGGAACCACCTTCCTCCGCTCAATAAGGATAGGGCGATGATCAGAACAACTTCACGGTAAAACCTTTTAAAATATATTAGATACACCACGGAAAATCGAGTTACTCACAAGAAATCTATCAATGCGGGATTACACACTCTCACTGTGTCGGTTATCTCTTCTAAATGTGAATTGCCCTCCTTCCAAAGGAAGCCAACGAGCTCTAAATTTTCGATTGTCTTAGAAAAGTCATGCATATACCTTGTGAGTCTACGTGCTCCTTTTCTCTCGGTAGGAATCATTCATATCTCCCGCAAAAATAATAGGTAGATCCCAAATACTTGTCACATCCACAAGCTCATTGAAAAAATCAGATTTAAAGTTAGAAAGAACAAGTCCGTACATCACAGAAAACACCCAACGAAAATTATCTACACGGTTACGAAACTGAATACTAACTAAAAATTGACCTATTTTAACGTCAATTTTCTCAAATAAATCTTCATTCTAAGTTACCAGAATCCCACATGATGCCCCGATAGAATTATGAGCCTCACATCCACACAATCTCTATTTACTTAGGTCACGAATAATCTATTGTTTCATATGCTACATCTTAGTCTCACTAAAGCAATAAATACTACAAATCAAAGTGTCAACTAAAGACTTTATCATTTTGCGCTTTTCACTATCGTTAATTTCACAAACGTTTCACATCACAAATTTTCCAATCATTAAGATAAATTAATTAGAATATGTCATATTAGATTTTAAAACACGTTTTCCATCAATAATATCACCATTAGGCAAAACAATCTTCTTCATTTCACTTCGAAGATAACAATATGGAAGTGGGGGAATGTCAAGAATCTCCGGTCAAACCTTAGTATCACGCCTTAAAACTTCTTGCACCGTAGATCTATTCTCATTCAAAATAATATTATGAGTCGAGAACTATGCGCAAAGCTCCTCTTCAACATTGTACTCAGGATCAGACTCAACGGATTCTTCCTTAGAAACCTCATGAATGACCCTAATCGGTTCGACAATGGGATAAAGAGATTTAATTGGGGAGACATTAGCTATACCAAGTTAGGGTGCCACATATCATCCTTAACCCTTTCAACATGCTCCAAATTATCAATTAAATCTGAGATTAGATGTGAGACTAGGGCACTCTAACTTGGTATGAGACTAAATGTAAATTATTTCTCATAGGAAACTAGCGGGAGAAACATGGTTAACACTTAACATTCTCTGGAACATGCAAAAGAGGATAAAATTTCTTGATATTCGCCTCAAACGTGTGCATCTCAGCCAAATACTCCATAACATTGACATGACCCTTATTTGAGGCGAGACACTCATGAGAAAGATGAGTCGAATATAAATGTGGAATAACTTTGGACCTAACCTCATGACCCACCTCTTTACCTACAGACACTTTAGCTAAAACCGTTACTGTTATTAAAGGAGTATCAGTAACGGATTTTGAAAGTCGTTACTAATACTAGAAGAGTATCAGTAACGCTCGTTTCTGTAACGAATGGTAACGGTTTTATTCATTGTTACATAATGTTATCAGTAACGGTTTTCGCCCTTACTGATACCTTTTTTTCTACTAGTGGCATCAAGACTCAATACATGTTTATTATCCTCCATAATTGTTAACCATTCAACATTAGTGAGCTCAACAAAACGAATCCGATTCACATAGAAATGAGTCACCACTAAGTCCTTAACACGTGCTCTTAATGTCGTCAGACTCGTATGATGAGTTGTCGATAAAGGTTCAACAATGATATCATTGTTAGTATTATGACAATAACTAATATCCGATGTTATTAAAACCTCAGTAGAACATTTTGGCCAAACCATAACTTTACAATCATGTGTTCTGATATCCACAAGAAGGACTTCTCGCTAATAATATTTCTAATTTTTGCTTATTGCGTATTCACTTCAATACCGGACACGATAGGTGCCCTAAGTGGTAAACGAGATAGTTGACTAAAGACCGACAGTTTACGAGACCCTTCGATTCCTCTTGGCCATTTTGAGAAATCATCATTCATTTGGTTGCCTAAGAAAACCGGAGGTAATAACCTATGTAATTTATAACTCGTAATATCTTTTTACAATTTATATTCTTACAACTTATTCTTATATAATTAGTACCGCGTACCAAACACTACTAAATGATATTAATATATAATAATAAAATAATATTTTAAAAAAATAAAGGATAATTCGTTATTTTTGTTAATAAATTGAATAGTTAATTAATAAAAGGTATAACGAAATAATGTTTAATTATGCTTGAATTAAAAAAAAAATACATAGCTATTTTCATTTAAGACCTTTTAACAAAAAATTTCTTCAAAATCATTCTTACTAGTTGAGTTATCCTTGTGGGTTTATTATAAATATTAATTTATTTTTAAAATATTAAATGGTTGTAATTTTAAAGAGATGTATTTTTTAAAATAATTTAAAATGTATTAATATGTAATGATGAAATATATTTTAATTAATTTATTGTGAAAATTTAATTTATGAAAATAATAAAATAATATTTAATTATAATTAATTTTGTAAGATAAAATCAATAGAAACAAGTTGAGATATAGAATTGACTAATAGTTAAAGTAAATTAATTCAATTTTGACAAACTTATATTTGATATTCGGTTATTTAAATAATTTAAACTAATTAAAAATATTTTTATCCTTATTTTAACTACATTTTGTTTTTATGGATAATTTTAAAAAAATTGATGTCATCTATTATATTATCAAATTAATTAACTAAAATATTAAAATAATTTTTTTTTTAAAATGAGTTTTATACAATATATTTATATGTTTAATTGTTTTTATTCTGTATTTTTTAT
Organism: Impatiens glandulifera; assembly: GCF_907164915.1. Classification (NCBI taxonomy): domain Eukaryota; kingdom Viridiplantae; phylum Streptophyta; class Magnoliopsida; order Ericales; family Balsaminaceae; genus Impatiens; species Impatiens glandulifera. Next base: position 48,621,285 of record NC_061866.1, on the reverse strand, counting down.
ATATCATAAATTTATAATAATGAACCATATTAATAAAAAAACTTAAAATTAATAAAAACAACTTTATTAAAATAAAACATAAAGATATGAAAAATAATAATAATTAATTTGTTTTTTATGTCTATAAATTATTATTTTTTTTTATCATAATTTTTTTTAATTAGATGAAAGAAAATAGAGTTTATTTTATAGAGTTCATATATATATATATATATATAAATAAAAGTATTATTGAAAAAGTTTTTAAAAAAATTGTGTAAGATAATATGGTTTTATTTTGAAAATATCAATTTGAGTGGTATTTATTATATTTTTAGTTTGAGAATTAGATTATGGGATAGAGATAACATTGAGTTTGGTTGTGTAGGAGGTTTTTATAAATAATTTATGAATTATTTAAAAAAATATTTACTATAATTTTGAAATTTTAACTATATTTAGTAAAATGATTTAAAATATATTAATCTATAATAATAATAAAATTATTTAATAAATTGAATAATATCATTTATTGATTAAAAAATTAAATTGAAATTCATTAAAAATATCTAAGGCCTAGTTCTTGAAAGATTTTTTATTTAATCTACACAAAATCAATTTTTCAATCAATCACTTCTCACCAATCATATCATTCATTTTATTAACCAAAATATTGAAATACCCTTTATTTTAAATTATTATTTTTTATTTTATTTGTATATATCAATACTCTTTAAGTTATTTTACCAAATATAATCATCACATTCTCAAAATTATCAACCATCATTACTTTTTTTCTCTTTCTAGGTTATTCAAATAACCCCAATCCGAACAAGAACCAATTCATGTTTTACCCACCTTTCAAACAACTTTTCCCAAACTACCCACCTTTTCATTCACATTCCCAAACTACCTACATTTATCTCTCTAAATCATTAATCAATCTTTTAATTACACATCTTTCACATTAAATTCACTAATTACTTTATTTTATAAATACAAAAAAAAAAAAATATTTTTTAATATATATAATTAAAATTAAACATTATAAATATAATTCAAATAAATATTATAAACTAAAATAAAGTATTATACACTAAAATAAATTACATTACATAAAGTTTTAATATTATATTATTTATTAAAATAAAATATATTATATTATATAAATATTAAAATAATACATATATTACATGAATATTAAAATAACACGTATATTTTAAAGTTTATTGTAATTTATTTTATTTTAATGTTTTTTAAATTAATATTTTTATAAATATTTTAAGATTTAGGTAATTTATTTTAAGGTTTAATTTATTTTATTTTATTTTATTTAATTTTATTTTATTTAAGGTTTATATTATATATTTAATTTTAATTTATAATATTTATTTTGATATTTAATTTAATAGATTTAGTTTTAATTATATATATTATATTTATAAAATTAAGTAGAAATAAAAAATATGTGTTATTTTATTATTTAATGTAATATATGTGTTACTTTAATATTTATATAATATAATATATTTTATTTTAATATATAATATTAAAGGTGTAGGTAATGATTTTTGTTTTAGTTTATAATATTTATTTGTATTATTTAATTTATATTGCTTATTTTTAATTATATATATTATATTTATAAAATTAAGTAAAAATAAAATATATGTGTTATTTTAATATTTATGTAATATATTTTATTTAATATATATTATTAATTTTAATTATATATATTTGTATTTATAAAATAAAATAATTAGTGAATTTAATGTGAAAGATGTGTAATTAAAAGGTTGATTAATGATTTAGAGATAGAAAGTTGGATAGTTTGAAAATGTGAATGAAAAGGTGGGTAGTTTGGGAAAAATTGTTTGAAAGGTGGATAAAACAGGAATTGATTCTCCAAACAAACCCTAAACAAACCAAGTTACGTATTGACAGCGACGACACATTATGTTAATGACGTAAAAGTGTATAGGCAGTACGTCAGCACACGATGTTTTTGTGGCTTATGATGAATTTATGTATATTGGTATAATTTAACTTTAAAATATAATAATTGTGGGTAGTCAAATACACAGAGTTCTGAAGTACTATTCAACTTTAAAATATTAAATGTACGTACCTTTCCCTCCTATTTTTTTTTTTTAAAAAAAAATTTACACATTATCATAAGTTATACAATAGATTTAAAAAAAAAGATCAAATTAGAGAAAGGAGATAGAATAGGAAAAATCAAAACAGATCCAATGCAAGTTCTGGATATAATAATTTGGGTCACTCGGACTATGTGCATGAAGCCGAATACGTAGATCCGCCCTCCATCAAGCAGAACTAAAGGAATAAATTATTTTAGATATTGTTAGGTTTTGTAGATTGAAAAAAAAGTTAAATTTAATAACTAATTAATATGTTTGATGTGGCTGACAAGCTATTAAAATTTATAAAAGTTTAATGGTTTTACTATTCTTTTTTAATTAAAATTTATTGTTTGAATGAGACTCGAATTGAAATATTTGCTCTCTTAATTAAAAAATTTTAAACCTGAAATATAATGTTATATATATTACTTGGATTTGGGCGCTCTAGCCAAAATGAATTCTATTTTGGTTATTACCTTCTCCATTACTATGTTCTCATACGCGGGAATACCCCGTTAGCCGGCCTATATTTAAACGATAATGCCGTGTTGTCCAGCAGAGCCTAGAAAAAAGGTGACTTGCGCAGACAACTTATTTCTTACTCAAAAAGGGGTGGGGTTGAATGAACATAGGCTCACAGATGATTTGAAGGATCCTAGCTTGGCCATGCGTTCAATACAAAATCTGGAAAGACCTGCGCATGCTTAAACGCATAAGAAAGCCAATAATCAGAGATTAACCAGTTAAATTTAAAATTTGAACTCTTATCATTTACAATTTTTAAATCTTACTATTACAAAATTCTACAAGAGTTCATGCGAGTGATTTGCTTTCTAACCCACCACCATGGCGTAAAATCATGTTACAATTCCAAATTATATCTTAACACACACACAAATAGTAATAACATAAAATTTAATAATAAATATATAATAGCATTAATATTTGGGGTGTTGACTCCATAACTATGAAATTCTACTTGTCATAATTAGTATTAAATCAAAAACAATATATTTATTTATATAAAAAACTATTTTAACTAAAAAAAGATTATAATACGAATAATGTGGTAAATTAAATATGTATCTTGATTCTTAATATATTTATTTTAATACATAAAACAGAAAGAAAAAAAATATATGTATATATATTTAAAAAAAATACACATATTTGTAATGACAATGGAAATATAAGTTAATATATATATATATATATATATATATATATATATATATATATATATATATATTTTAAATCTGGGATTGAATCATACAACTATTATCATTATAGGGATCAAATAAAAAAACAAAAATCAGTTTGAGATCATTAGGTTATATTTAATCTGTGATACTTAAGATTTTTTTTTATTATTTGTTTTTATATAAAGTTAATGTAACATTATCTCCACGTTTTAGACTAATATATATTGATATGAAAAAAAAACTAAATCTACTTTCAATTTGTTCTTACTAATTTTAAATTATTTAAACTTTATATATTTTAATATATTTTATTTTCAAATAAATTATTTATTTTAAATTTGTAAAATATTAAGATATTTTGGTTTTAATAAATAAAACTGGGCATGAAAATAAATAAACAAAATGATGAAAATATATCATTTGTCGATTTAGGATTTGTTCGTTTCAGGTTATTTAAATAACCTGGAGAGAGAAAAAAATGATTATTGGTAATGATTGGTGATAATTTTGAGGAAATGATGATGTTTTTTTGGTAAAAAGATTTAGGCCTTGTTCGGATTGGGGTTATTTGAATAACCTGGAGAGAGAGAAAAATAATGATTGGTGATTTTGAAAAAATGATGATTATTTTTGGTAAAAAGACTTAAAATGTATTAATATATATAAATAAAATAAAAAATAATAATTTAAAATAGAGGGTATTTTAGTATTTTCATTAAAGAAATGAGTGATGTGATTGGTGAAAAGTGATTGATTGGAAAACTGATTTGGTATAAGATTAAATAAAAATTTTACAAGAACAAGGCCTTAAAGTTAAAGGGTATTGATATATATAAATAAAATAAATAATTATAATTTAAAATAGAGGATATTTTAGTATTTTGGTTAATGACTTAATTGATTTGAAGGATGAAAGGGGAAGTGAAGTGACAATTAATTTGTTGGGTTATTTGAAAAAACTCAAATCCGAACGAGGCCTTAGAAATTGAGTAATGAGTAGTTGCGAATTAATGTCTGACAAAAGAAAAGTCCGTGAACAAGTTGTGAGCCCCCATTAGTTAAACTTTTGTTTGAATAAATTATGTTTTCTTAAAAATAATTAATTATTTTTTATTTATTTTAAATAAAAAAAATTACATATATTTTTTTTATATAAAATAATGTGAATAAAATCAATCATAGGGGTATTGTTCTTTCATGTTTTTATTTTTATTTTTATAATAATTAAATGTCATTTTATTTACTTTTTTATAACTCAATTCATTAAAATACAATTTATTTAATTTTTAATTTATTTATATTTTATTATTTTTTAAAAAAGATTCATCTATATTTTTATTTTATTAATATATATTAATATTTTTTTAACTTTTTTTATTAAAATTTATTTAAATAATCTTTATAACTTGTGTTTATACTTTATATACTATTAAATGTTGAAAATGTGATTTATTTATTTTAGATTATTTAGTTTGTTAGATATATTTAATTATTTTTGTAAAGATAAAAGTATTTTAGTATTTTGTTTAAAAATTAAATGATGTGATTGATTAAAGAGTGGATAATTCAAATTAAAATAATTATTTTTATAAAATTTTAAATATTTAATATTCTCTAAGGTCCTGTTCGGTTGGGATTATTTAAATAATCTAACCCACTCAAACATCTTTTCACTCCCCCTCTCATTAATCACATCACTCAATTCATTACCCAAAATACTAAAATACTATTTATTTTAAATTACTATTTATTATTTTATTATTATATATCAATACCCTTTAAGTAATTTTATCAAAAATATTCTCATCTTCTCAAAATTATCACCAATCATTACTCATTTTCCCTTCTAGTCTTTTGGATTTTAATTTTAAAATATATACAATAATAAAGTATTCAAATTTTCTAAGATAGAAAGATATTTTAGTTTAAATGAATAAAAATGTAATTAAAGTTAGCATTCACTAGTGTACATTGAGTAAGACAAATTTTGCTTGATGCAAGTTGCTGGTACCATTCAAAAATGCATCAAATAATTTTGAGAACATCTAAATTATCTAATTTATTCATTAATTAAATGCTTATATATATGTTTGATTTTATTTATAAATATATCTTATTCACTTTCATAAGCCTAATAAGTAGAACATCATTCTAAAATCATAAATTTAAAAATCTTCATCATATGTGTTGCCCTCAATTTTTTGTTTTATTGTAAATTATTTGAATGTAATAATCACAATTCTGTAATATTTAAAATGTAAAAATTAAAAAGACTAATAATGTAAGCCTGCTAAACAGTGAATACTGAATAGGAGTATAGGACCACAGGCACAGAGCCACAGACTGCTCACAAAGACTCGTTCAAATCCAAAGACATTAAAGCGGAGCAGTGATATATATTTAATTTAACTTGTATTTTTTTATTTACATAATAATATTACAATGTTATCGGTAGAAAAAAAACTCAAACCAACTAACATTTATCATTATTTATATTAGTTTTAATTTTTAAAATTCATATACATATAATTTGAGTACTACAAAAATAAATAAAATGAAGTTATTAAAAATAAACCTCACTTGTGAGAACTATAATTTTGTGAAATGAATGTTCAACACTATTTAAAGTATTTTTATTCATTTTGAGAAGGAAAAACAAAGTATTTCTAATATTTTTGCTGTTATTTTAAAAAAATTATGCTTGTTGTCAACCTATGCTCTTCTATTTTTGAAAAGCTCAGGATATTTGTACACAATTGGTAAACTACTCCTTGGCACCTAAAAAACAACCATTAAAAGTTTAACAATAAATACTATATTATTCATTTAAAAAATTAGTCAGTAACTAAGATCACTTTAGGGCTTGTTTGAGGAAAATGTTTTTTTGGATTTTACTTAGGATTTATCCTAAAAACCATTGGTTGATAAAAATTAGAAAAAAAATGGTTTTTAAAATTAGAAGACTAATTTATCTTTTAACTTTAAAGGATAGGGTGTAAATGAGAGAATGATGGCTTAGAGAGAAGATAAAATTATAGGGTAATTTTGATATTTATATGATAAAATTATTTGATTTAATAGTTGATAAAATGTTTGAGTTTTGAGATAAAAACTGAGTTTTATTTTAAAAATCCTTTCATCAAACGAAGCCTCAGAGCTTGTTAGATATTTTTTCCTTTGGAATTTTTTTATCCAAAACTCAATATTTTCCCATAGCATTGCGAAAAATTTGGGGAATGCGAGGAGCCAAGGAGCAAGGAATGCAAGCCAGAGAAGGTGAAGATTTGTAACTCCAAGGGCCCGATAATTTCTCTACCGGGTTTACCAAAGGGCAAGTGCCTAAGAAGGATACTTAATTAATTAATAAATTAAATAATTTAATTAATTAGAGACATGTAAAATAATAATTAATTAGGTCATAATCATTAAAATAATTCCATCCTACCCTAAACTTTAAAAAATAAAAATAATATAAAATTAGAATTGAAAGATTTAAGAGAAACTTTAAAAAGAGAGTAATTATATAATTTTAGTTACTCAAGGCTTTATATTCAAATAAGAAAGTCACAATTTTTAATTAACTAGGGCTGAGTATTTGTTTTTTAAAAAATTATATGATTATTTAAATGCAATCTTAATAAATATTTTTAAATTTTATTTTTTATTTATTTATTTATCAAATAATTTATTAATTAAAATATTAAAATACTCTTATTTTGTTTTGTACTTATTTGTTTTTTTGCATAATTTCGATGTATTAATATGAAACCTTTAAATATAGAAGAACCATCTGGCCTTGATTAATTGATATCTTCGTCAAACCCAAATCTAAGATATTTTCTGGTGGTCATTTAAAAATATTTTTTAGATTTAAAATATTCTCTATATAAAAAAATATCAACAAGATTTTTTTTTAATCTATTTTAAGTTTTTTATTTCACAAAATCGGGTTTGAACTTCGTGACCAATTATTAAAATATATAAATTGTAGGATTTGGTTCGGAGGAGAGTTATTTGATTTTAATGTCATCTCTATGTATACTCAAAGTTTCGCTTTGGAGAACGGGTTTTATGGATTTATTTTTTTCTAGATATAAAAATGTGTTTCCTAATAAATGTGAAATGTTTGTACATAAAAAAAATGTTTTTTTTTATTCTGTTTCTTATTTAAAATCGAGATCAAGACCCAGATCTTGAAAATGTTTAAAAACAGGTTAAAATAATTAATCATTATTAAGCTGCATTCCAAACAATTAATATAATTAATCTATTCCTCTTCTGCCCACTTGCCAAACTTACTAAATTTATTAGATCTATCCAGCTAACTTATCTGCACTACTTTTTTCGTACAGTTTATTTAAATAATTAAAAAAAAACATTTGTACGATGTCACATTACACGATACACTCATCGATTATAATACTAAACCATTATTTGTTTTTAAAATTATTTGGATAAAGGTAATTTGATTAATTGATTTGAATTATTTAATTAAAAAGGGTAAAAAAATAAGTTTAATTAGTTTATTAAAGGATAGCTATTTGATATTTCAACATGGTTCATTTTATCAAATTAAGGACAAACTTTTAACTTTTAATGATATCTATTAGCAAAAATGTCTATATTGTTATTTTAACATTTTGGCCGTGTTCTTTTGTATTATTGAACTAACCAAAATTCAAAAAATATATTAATATTAATATATTTTCACCGATCACCTCTATTACATCAATCAATTCATTAACAAAATATTCTTTATTTTAAATTATTATTTTTTATTTTATTATTTTTTATTAATATTTTTAAATTTTTAACTCAAAATATCTCTATCTTCTTAAAATCACCCTCCATCATTATTTTCCAAATAACCCAAGTTTTCTTAATAACCATTACATGAATAAGGTTATTATCTTTCGTTTTTCCAATTAATTTGTCATGTTTGTCAATAAAATTATAATTATAAACGTTTTGGACATATATTTTTTAAATCGAATATTTTTTCGACATATACAAGTTCTAATTTGTCAAAAGGCTTAAATGACTAAAAAATGTGATCTAATAAAATATTTAATATATATATTTATATATATATATATATATATATATATATATATATTTTGTATTTCAACGAAACTTTGTATATAATATATTAATTTTAGCGCATTTGTGTTATAAATTGAGTATATATTTAAAATATATAGGTTTTAAATTGTCAAATTCAATTTGAATGTTTAAAAAAAATTATAATTTATGAAAATAATTTTAAAAAATTGAAAATTGTAATTAATATAATAAATTAATTAAGGAAAAAATATTAAAATAAAAAGACGGACAAACATTCGTTTAGGAAAAATGCCCGAATAATTAAAATTATAATATTTTTAACCTCATATAACATAATTGAAAATTCAAATATTATTTAATAATATATATATGTCCAAATTTTAGACTAAAATAACTAAATAAGTAATCCTGCCTTAGTTAAATATATCAAATAAATGTGCCATAATTAAATGTTATACAATCAATGTGCCGCTTGAATTCCGCTGATTCTGAAAATCAAAGGAAAAACTAGCAAAATTGGATATTATCTTGCCCAAGTATACACTTTTGACTTAAATGCTCTTCATTTAGGGCCCATTTGATTCAATTCATTCTTTTTAACTTATTTATTGAACACTCATGCATATTTAATAGTAGGGGTGAACATAATTTGGGTTTACCCAAACCCAACCCTAACCCAAACTCAAAATATTAATTTGAGTTGGTTAATATGGGTTGAGTTGAGTTGAGTATGGGTTGGGTTTAATTTGGGTTGAGTTAGGGTTACCCATATTACCCAAATTATATAAATTTAATTTAATTCTCTATTATTAATCCAATATAAACTAATCATCTTCCAACTTTAAGTCGAACACGTTTTTCACACGTTTAACACATTTTTCACACGTTTAACATGTTTTTCACACGTTTTTAATATTTTTAACACATTTTTACACTTATAACACGTTTTTCACACATTTAACACGTTTTTCACACGTTTAACACGTTTTTAAAATTTTTGACACATTTTCACACTTATAACACGTTTTTTACACGTTTAACACGTTTTGGCACGTTTACACATTTTTTACATTTTAACACGTTTTCACACTAATAATACGTTTTCACGTTTTTGTTAGGTTTAACACGTTTTTGACATGTTTAATATGTTTAACATGTTTTTGACAAATTTAACACGTTTTTTACGTTTTTAGCACGTTTAACACCGTTTTAACACGTTTAACACGTTTTTAACATATTTAATACGTTAACACATTTTTGATAAGTTTAACACGGTTTTCACATTTTTGGCACGTTTAACACATTTGTGATATTTTAATATATTTTTGATATTTTTAACACGTTTTTCACTCGTTTAACACATTTTCACACGTTTAACACGTTTAACATGTTTTTCACGTTTTTGACATGTTTAACACGTTTTTGACATATTTGACACGTTTTTCACATTTTTGGCATGTTTAACACGTTTTTGACATGTTGAACACGTTTAACGCGTTTTTATCTCATTTAACACATTTTTAGCACATTTAACATTTTTTAGTAGGTTTAACACATTTTTCACATTTTGGCACGTTTTCACATTTAACACGTTTTTAACGTTTAACACGTTTTGACACGTTTAACACGTTTTTGCACATTTAACATATTTTTGACATGTTTAACATGTTTTTTTGCACGTTTTGATAAGTTTTAACACGTTTTTGGCATGTTTAACACATTTTTCACTTTTTTGGCACGTTTAACACGTTTTTTACGTTTTGGCATGTCAAACGTGTGAAAAACGTATTAAACGTGTCAGATATGTGAGAAACATGTTAAACATGTCAAAACCGTGTTAAAAGTGTCAAAATGTGCAAAAACGTGGAAAACGTGTCAAAACGTGCCAAAAACGTGAAAAACATGTTAAATGTGTCAAAATATGTTAATTGTGCCAAAAACGTGAAAAACATGTCAAAATATGTTAAATGTGTCATAATCATGAAAAACGTGTCAAACGTGTCAAAAACATGTTAAACATGTCAAAACATGAAAATAGTATCCAGAATGTCAAAATGTGTTAAACGTGTCAAAAACGTGTTAAACATGCCAAAATGTGAAAAACGTGTCGAAAACGTGAAAAACGTGTCGAAAACGTGGAAAACGTGCCAAAAACATAGAAAACGTGTCAAAATGTGTTAAACGTGCCAAAACGTGAAAAAGGTGTTAAACGTGTCAAAAATGTGAAAAACTTATTAAAAGTGTCAAAACGTGTTAAACGTGTCAAAACGTGTTAAACGTGCCAAAAATGTGAAAAACGTGTCAAAACGTGTCAAAAATGTGAAAACATGTTAAACGTGTCAAGACTTGTTAAACGTGCCAAAAACGTGTCAAAATGTGTCTTAATCGTGAAAAATATGTCAAACGTGTCAAAAACGTGTTAAACGTGTTAAAAACATGTTAAACATGTCATAAACATGAGAAACGTGTTCAACTTATCAAAATGTGTTAAACGTGCCAAAAACAGGTTAAACGTGTGAAAAACGTATTAAACATGTCAAAAACGTGAAAAGCGTGTTAAACATTTCAAAACGTGTCAAACACGTGAAAAATATAGAAAACGCGTTAAACATGTCTAAAACGTGTTAAACGAATAAAAATGTGTTAAATAAGTCAAATATATGTTAAATGAAAAATTAAAAATTAAAATAAAATAATTTAGGTTACTCAACCCATACTCAACCCAATCTATACCCAACCCATATTAGTAAATAATATGAGTTGAATTATGGGTTGGGTAAATTTAATTTGGGTTGAATATGAGTTGGGTAATACGAGTTGGGTTTACCCGTTTGTTCACCCCTATTTAATTTAATAGTATTTGATATGTTAATCGTTCAAACTTATCATTCTTATTTGTATCTGATTATGTAGCTAAATATTCATGCTTAATTATGTTAACTGTATTTATATGCGGTAATTTATTCGATAAAATTATTATAATTTAGTAACAATTATGACTTATTTACTTTCATTAGAAAAGTCAAACTAATCCTTAATCAACAAATTTATACAATAGTTTGGTTAGATATATACACTAATATAAATTCAAGAATAAATTTCATTATTTTAATTACAATCTTGAGAGACCTAATTAAATTTAATTTTATAATTATTATTATTTAAATATAATAACTTTAGCAGGACTCCTCCATCATTAGAACTACCATAATATGTTATGTTCATTTTCATTTATATTAATAAAACCAACTTATTTAATTACAACAATAAAAATAAAATTATGCAAAATTTTCTATTCAAAAGCATATATAGACTTTCTGAGCAATAAAAACAAGGACAAGAGATTTAGATGAAAAATCTCTAATTTAGTTAATGTGAAACAATGGATAATGTGTCTCCTTAAAGAAAAAACAACCTTTTTGATGTCTTTATTTTATTTTTATTCAATTAAAATTTTAAATACAAAAATATAATTTTAATAATTTAACTGATTAAAAATTTAAATAACATACTTTTCTATCAAACAAATTTAAAATGAGACACAAAAATACATAAAAATACAAACATAAAAAATTTAACATACTTTTTAGACTAAATCCATAAAAATACAAACATAAAAAATTTAAAAACTCTAAACTCTAAGAGGAGACACAATCCTTTCACACAAGATTTGTTAATTATAAAATGAGACTCTTATAAACTGAATTAAAACAAGTTATTTATATATATATATATATATATATATATATATATATATATATATATATATATATATATATATATATATATATATATATATATATATATCAATAAGACTAAATATACTGTGAAAACCAAAAAAACAAGATAAAATTATTAGAAATTTTGAAATTTAAAATTAATTTAATGATTTTATTTAAAAAAAAAAGAATATTAAATAGAAAATGCCAAAGTAATTGGATTTGAGCAAATTTCTATGACCATTACTTATCTTGTAATAAACAATGCACATTTTAGTCTTTTTAGATTCTTTTAAATCTATGCTTCTTTCTCAACTCTCATTTACACAAATTTGTAATAAAAGAGTAGGCTTAGAAATTCTTAGAATAATAAATTTAATGTATAAAATTATTGTAATCAAATCATTTTAAGAGCTTATATGTATGAACCATATTTAATTTAATTTAAATTAATTAAAATGCCATTAAAAAGTATTTTAACTTTATAATTTAATTTATAAATTGAATTAAATATATAATAACCTCAAACTTTTTAATATTTAATATGGAATTTTAAAATTTTCAATATACAAATTAATTTTAAAGAAATAATTTCCATAAATTATCAAATAAAATATTTTATATATTTATATTTTATTTGTTAAATAAAATTAATACTTACAAAAATATATATATATATAAAATAAAAACTTTCAATGTACAGTGTACGATTAAGATATTAAAAACACACTATTTAAGATAATATATTTAAAATGTGGCTTGATTAAGCCAAGTGGTCCAATCCTAAAATTATGAAAGAAAGTTTGTATTAAATATTAAAATATAATATTTTTATTCCATGCCATGGACATTGTATTGTGGATAGGTGGACCAATCATTCTACCTAACCTTTTCTTCTCTTTTATTTTGTTTATCTAATAGGTAAATTTTTAGTTTCATTTTCTTCAAATTACTCCATTTTTCTATTCTAAACCACCTTATTTTCTTCAAATTATATAATAGTTCACAAAATATTATATATATATATATATACATATATAATTAAAATTAAACATTTTTTATATTTTTTTAAAAGGTCAATGAAAAAATATAAAAAAAAAATATTTAAGTCTAACAAAAACAAATAATGACATCCGAAAATTAAAAGACAAGAAAAATTAAATAAGAGAAAAAAATGCAAAAGGTTATTAAAACAAGGATGAACACTAACTTTATAGATTTGTTAAAACAAATTTCATAGTATCTCAAATATAACACTGAATGTTCGATGATTCATTTCTATCCAAATAATTCACAAAAAGATAATGAATGATTTATACTCATCATATTTTCTCTAAGAAAAGTGATAGAGGAAAGCATTTGTGAGAAAAATAAGAAAAAAAATGACGTGTCACCGCATCATTTGTTGGGAAAATAATAAATGGTGAGACAAAACTTCCGATAGACTTAGTCATTACCTACAATATTTAGACAAAACTTATTAATTATGTTATGATAATTTATGGATTACTTAGACCTTCTTTAGTTTGTTGTCATTAAGTATTTACATCATTTCAATCTCTTGTCGTCAAGTATTTTTATCAAAATAATTTCGAAGAGTTTCTCTCATTTTTTTTTATCTAAAACCCAAATATCACATCTAACATCTTTTCATCAATTAAATCATATTATTTAAAATAAGTAATACTCCTTCTTTTAATATTTTATACTTTAAAAAAGTAATGATAATAAAGTAATTAACCTTTACAATTTTTTTTTTTAATTTTTATACCAAAAAGTTTTTATTATTATAAAACCTGATTTTATTCCCAGTTAACCATAATCAAACATCATCAAACAAGCTCTTAATTCGCAATGCCCTAAATATGGGATGTCATTGATATTATATTGCCAACCAATTAAACTGAAATCTCAATCATAACCAAATATCATGTTACAAACAGGAAAGACAATAAGATAACAAGTGGAAAAAAGGAGCACAACCTCCTTCATCCTTATTTTGCAGCCAATTAATTATAACTCCAGCTTATTTGTTGGAAACCTTGATATAACCAACATGACTGGAATTAGACACCTTCTTAAGTGTCTTAATATCAAACACATTCCAACATCTAGAGCTCTCCCTGTAATAGAAATACCCCAAACACTTACAATCACTTGTGCATTTCTTCCCACAATCCATCTCATTGACAGAACTTCCCCTGGTGAATTGGCTGACGAAATGCTCCACCCCCTCAAGCTTATAGTAATGGAAATCAGCAGGCTTGCACGAACTCACCTTCTTCAACTCGCACTCCTCGCTCCACCCCAACAGTCCCTTCTCGGTCGGGCAAGCCACGCATTGGTTCTTGCTGCACAACCCAAACTTCCCACACTTCTCCGGCAATTGACATTCTTGACCATCTTCTGGGTGCCATCTATCGTTAATAAACTGAGTGAAAACCTCCTCCCAAGCTGAAATGTCAACTTTATCATTGTAAGTGAATATTCTCAGCCTTCCGTCTATTCCCAATCGCAATAAAGAAAGCGTCCCGTTATAATTTGGCCTTGCCATAGATCGTCCAAAACCTAGATAAGTTCTAATCAGGACATCTGAAGCGTCAGTTTCAATATCGACGACATCAAACTTTATAGATTCACCGGGGACAACAAACCCGAATTCATAATATGAAGACGAAAAATATAACAGGGGCTTTGGAGAATTTTTGGGTTTATAGAACCATGATAACCCTTTATTGGGTTCAAATTCCAAACTATAAGGCCCGTCTGAGTTATCCAATTCGGAAGCTCGACTTACAAGCTTGACCGCAGCACCTACCCGAAGAGACTGACCGATCAAAAGAGTGTCGGTTGGTGAATCGAAGCTCTGCCAAACAAAGTTGCCATTGGAATTGAGCAAAACCATGTTCCCGTTAGGCAACACTTTGAAATCGACGACTCCCTTATTGGCTGTGGCTGTCTGCCACGTCACGCGACCGTCGGAATCGGCGAGGACGAGGTTCCCGTCCTGACCGAAGGTGAGGGTGGCGTTTTCCTTGACGGGTTTGCCGCGATTGGCTTCCCAGACCCATCGGAAAAGGGATTCTGAACGGGTGTTGGCCATTCTTAAAGAGAGGGTGTAGGCGTTTGGGGTGGTATTGTAGAAACAGAGTTGGAAGGGAGCATTGAAAACGCGGAGCGTTCTGTAGGTTCCATCGTATTCTACGATGAAATCGCCGAAATCTCCTTCGTATTATATTTTTTTACTGAATATTAATATATTTTAAATCTTTTAACCTATAAACTAACTTTTTATAATCTTAAATAACCCGAATTTCAACAAGGACTTATATTTTTTTAGTTACTTAATTGATAACTTATTTTAATGAGCATTTAATTCAATGACCAAACCGAATAGAAATAATCTACCAAATAAATGTGCCATAATTAAATGTTATACAATCAATGTGCCGCTTGAATTCCGCTGATTGAAAATCAAAGAAAAAGCTAGCAAAATTGGATATTCATTTATTGACTTAAATGCTCTTAATTTAGGACCCATTTGATTCAATTTATTATTTTTAACTTATTTATTGAACACTCATGCATATTTAATAGTATTTGATATGTTAATCGTTCAAACTTATCATTCTTATTTGTATCGGATAAGATAGCTAAATATTTATGCATAATTATTAATATTTATATGCGGTAATTTATTCGATAAAACTATTATAATTTATTATACAATTACGACTTATTTACTTTCATTAAAAAAAGTCAAACTAATCCTTAATCAGCAAATTTATGCAATAGTTTGGTTAATTATATACACTAATATAAATTCAAGTATAAATTTCATTATTTTAATTGTAATCTTCAGAGACCTATTTAAATTTAATTTTACATTTTCTTATTATTTAAATATAAGAAGTTATCCATCATTAGAACTACCATAATATGTTATATACATTTTCATTTATATTCATAAAATCAACTTATTTAATTACAACAATAAAAATAAAATGATGCAAAATTTTATATTCAAAAGCATATAGAGACTTTTGAGCAATAAAAACAACAAGAGATTTAGATGAAAAATCTCTAATTTAATTAATGTGAAACAATGGGTAATGTGCCTTTATAAAGAAAAAACAACATTTTTAATGTGTTTATTTAATTTTTATTAAATTAAAATTTTAGATAAAAAATCATTTTAATAATTTAACTGATTAAAATTTTAAATAACATATTTTTCTATCAAACAAATTATTTTTAAACTAAATCCATAAAAATACAAACAAAAAGAAAATTAAAGAAACTCTCAACTCTAACAGGAGACACACAATCCTTTTAACACAAGATTTGTTAATTATAAAATGAGATTCTTATAAACTGATTATTTTATTTTATTTTTAAAAAAATATCAATTTTTATTAAAAAAAACGCAAGAGGCACATTAAAAATAAAATAAAAGTATAATTGGATTTGAGCAAATTTCTATTACCATTACTTATCTGGTAATAAACAATGCACATTTTAGTCATATTAGATAATCTATGCTTCTTTCTGAACTCTCAAATTACACAAATTTGTAATAAAAGAGTAGGCTTAGAAATCCTTAAAACTAATAATTTTATGTATAAAATTATTGTAATCAAATCATTTTAAGAGCTTATATGTATGAACCATATTTAATTTAAATTAATTAAAATGTCATTAAAAAGTATTTTAACTATAATTTAATATTTTAATTGAACTAAATATATAATAAACTCAATTTTTTTAATATTTAATATGGAATTTTAAAAAATTTAATATACAAATTAATTTTAAAGAAATAATTTCCATATATTATAAAATAAAATATTTTATTTGTTAAATGAAATTAATACTTACAAAAAGAAAATACATATAAAAAAAAAACTTTCAATGTACAATGTACGATTAAGATATAGTTTAAACTTTAAAGAGAATAATAAAAACGCACTATTTAATATAATATATTTAAAAATGTCGCTTGATTAAGCCAAGTGGTCCAATTCGTATTACATATTAAAATATAATATTTTTATTCCATGCCATGGACATTGTATTGTGGATAGTGGACCAATCATTCTACCTAACTTTTGTTAGTATTCTTGTCTTGAAATAATAAAAAATATATATAAAATGATGTTACAAATAAATAAAAATAAATAAGATATACAAAGAACGAAATCACCGATTGAGATGTTGATTCGAGGCATGTGCTTAGCACATTTCCCTTAAAACAGTTCCACCATCTCCTGTTTGTGCTGAAGCTTATCGTAGATGGCTGTCTCCCAGGGTACAACGAATCTAGTAGTGATTCAGCACCAGAATCACTACACAACGAACTTGACCAACGTACCTGAACTATCACCGGGATCAAAGCAGAATTGTGTGAAGCCACAATTAAAATGATCAATGGAAGATTTTTATGAAAAACTAAGAAATAGCTAGCTTTTTGTGATGTTGAAAATAAAACCAATTAAAATTCATTTAGGGTGATTGAAAGATATAAACTATGTAATTCTGCAATTGTTATATCTCTTCTTCACAACGTGTGATCAATTGAGATATATAAAGATAAATTAGTCAATCAACATAATGACTAATTTTTAACGTAAGAATAAAATCAACTAATGCAATCAATTGCATTTTCATCAATTGCATGTGAAAGGTTTCAAACATATGCATTTATCAATTATTATTGCATTTGATTGAAAATTTCTCATTTGCACATTGATATTAATACCCATTTAACTGACTCATTCAATTAATATTTAATCCAAATATATCATTTATTTTTATGCAATAAAATGCATTATGCAAATAAATTAAACCCCACTTGGATTAATGGAAAATGCTACATTTTGCTATTTTTCCAATGTGGACAAATCCATTAACTCGATTTTATTCTTGGGACTCACCCATTCTCATTTCCATTCATATAATGGAAATAATCTACATAGTCTAAATTCTAACAATCCCCCACATGAATGGAAATTGAAAGATTAACCCGGTGAAGGTTCAATAGTTGAATTCTACATAGGATAGGTAGGTGTAACCCTTTGAACATTCCCTTGTGAAAGTATATAACTTTACTAGCTGATTAGTAGACTCGATGTCCTTGAACTATTCTGCCTTTTGTGTAAACGATTACACACTTTCACATAAAATTCTCCCTAATACATGTCAAGCTCTCATGGTTGTGTCCGTTTTGGCCATGGAACACGTGCCTGGTTCTGTGAGAGGGTCTAGAATTGAGCCGTGCAATTCATTCGAAGCGGCCCCACTTCTCCCTCACATAGGTGATCTCTTTTCTCACAAAGAATCATTAAAAATAATATGCTTATCCTCGTCAAAATATATATTGTTCTGTTATAGGATTAATCATCACAATAACTTTCCAAGTCAGTACAATTAGGTTGTCCCATTGAACCTAGTTCTTGGGATCTCCAGTATGCATAGGTTGGGTTTTCCTTCATACCAACTTATAATAGGCTAATGTCTCAAAAGACTTCAAACTATCTCTCTATTCAATAATTTTATTAGTGAGTATAGTCTAATGACATTATGTCTAAGACGTGTATGTCTAGACTTGTCACTGACTCTAAGCTTGTCCAATTTCTAATTACTATCACAATAATTAGAAATTTATGTTGGTACATTCTTAGTTAACCTTGGAACATCTTCTAATAAGAAGCATATCATTCGTACATGCTTATCATTATTTTTATTTTTTTTATGAAAATATTGTTTACTTGGCTAAGTAGTAGACAAAATGTCTTTGAACTATTCTGCCTCCGTGTAAACGATTATATATTTTACATAAAAATATTTTATTTTTCGACATAAGTCAAAAATATAGATTATAACGTTTAATCTATCCATCATAAGTTTCTTAGAAGATTTCCATACGTAGATTGCACTTCTAAGTGTAAACATATTCACTTTAAGACGTAAAGTATTTCATTTAATAATATCAATATATTATTTGATAACAACATGATATTTCGTTTAGTGCAATTCATATCCTTTATGAATTTAATCATTTTTATCGTAATTTTCAACGATAGAAATATCGTACAAAAGACACGTAATGAAATAATTTTCATTGTCTTCATGATATATATAATTGTCACATCCACTTTTTAATAAAAGTATGATCAATTTTTCATATCATTATTATAAATTTTGTTATAAGTCATATCAAGACTTTATAAATTTCCTTTTTCATTTATTTCATAAAATCCTTTTGAAGACATTGGTTCTTCAAAGTTTTATGAAAATAATGTCAAAATATGACACGTCTCTTGATTTCAAAATCCTCAAATCTAAAATATCGATTTGAACACCAACTCAGCAAATATAAACAAGGTATTTTCTTGTTATTTTATTTCTTTTTATAAAATTGCGCAAGTTTATCTTTTATAGAGAACATATTTCTCTAACAACAAATAATTTTTACATTTATCATAATATACACAATTATTTTTGTGTTATAATCAATAAAAAATATTTGTCCCCACATTTGTATGATTTAAATCAATGATTTTCTAATCAATAAATTATCACATAGTTTTTTTACAGATTTCTTTTGTTATACTTATCATACAATGAATAAGATAACTATATCATAAATATTTAATTGAATAAAATATAATTTCTATACAAGAGATTAGAATATTTATTCATATATAAATCATTCTTCACATAATCTCTACATAAGAAATTAAAATATTTATTTCAACACTTAATTTCTATAAAAGAAATTAGAATATTTAATCAAATAAATATTCACCATATCACATGATTTCTACAAAAGAAATCATAATGTTTCAAGCATCTTTGACCAAAGTCGTTTAAACATTTATTTCTGGTTGCACGTTTGCATCCCGTAATATCGACACGTTTGCCACATTATTTCTCAAATCAAACACAAATTTTCTTGCAGTTATTAGATTTCAAAAACATCAAATTAAACAAGTCTTTATGATGAAATTGAACCATGTATATAAATATATAATCGAATAACATAATCAAATGATATGTCATATATATTGTAATTACTTCATATATCATTAAACAAATATCTTTGTAAAATACATCAATAATTGACAATTTATTTTTAATCAAATATAAATAACTAATTGTTATAAATAATTATTCAAGTCATCAATTCGTCCGTTTCTTAATTAATTATATGACTTTAACTTTTCATAAAAGTTTTTGTATACCAAAAGACAAATAGTTTTATGAAAAAAAAAATTTAGAATTTTATATTAAAACAAAATGCATTTATAATTGATCTTTATTCATATATGTATACTAATGGCTATATAAACATATTATGAATGAACACGAATCATCATATTATTAACTAATATGCATGATATATATACAAATAATCACTTAGCAACATAATCAAATAAAATATAATTATAAATATATTTCATATCTTAATTGAAGCATTTACATTGCCATATTTTGAACAATAATCGACGTGAAACGACTATGCATGCTCAAAAACAACTTTGGGTAAATTGTTCTCACCGAGACAATTTTTGCAAAGACAATTTCGACTAACATAGTCGTGTCTTTTTAATTGCATGATTATAATAAGTTCTAACACAAATAACTTATTTAATCTCAAGAAATTTAAATGCCTCAAAATATTAATAACAACATCATTTTAGCTATAATTTCTACACAAGAAATTAGAATGGCTCCAGCACTTAAAGAATCGTTAAGTGTGCCAATTCACATTTAATAATTTCTATAGAAGAAATTAAAATGATTTCAACATCCATGATTAAAATCAGATATCAGATATCATTCATCTCACAATTTTTTACACAAGAAATTGCAGTGATTTCAACATCAATGAATAGAGTCAATTTAGCAAGTCTGATTTTTATCAAGAAAAATCATTGACTATCCTTCATCTCATATTATTTTCACACAAGAAATTAGAATGATTTTAATATAGTTTCAACATCAATGACTAAAGTCATTTTAACTAGTCTGATTTCTACCAAGAAATCATTGACTATCCATTCATATAATAATTTCTATAAAGAAATTTGAATGATTCCACCATAAATGACTAGTGTCATTTTTTAACACATTCATCTAATAATTTCTATAGAAGAAATTTGAATGGTTTTGTCATAAATGACTAGTGTCATTTTTTAACACATCAGATTTCTATGAAAGAAACCATGAGATCCGAACTAGGGACCTTTCGCCTCCTTGCGCGTCTGAACTTCGAACCACTACGCCAATGCGACATTTCATTATTGTACCGCTTTTATGACCTTTTGTCTTCTTTCTAGAGACAACTTATACTTCATATTTGACTAGACTCTGTCAACAAATGAATATATGTACATTTAAAACGATAACTTATTATCATAATAAAATGTAATATATAAAACAATGTATAAATAAAGATATCATCTTTCTTTGTTTATTAAATTTTCCTACCATATTCTTATTAATTATATTGCTTAATTAAAAAGAAGATATATATCATAATTAATTATTTTAAAATTAAAACCATATGTTTCAATTATAATTAATTTTAACACCATAAATTTTATAAAAATTAAAAGCTAACATATTAGTTACTTTCTTATTTTCATTCATTATTATTAATAATTTTAATAACCAAACAAATCTTTAAATAAGACTAGAACAAATTAAATTATTGTGTTCTAATTTATTTTCTATATAACATTTGTATAATGAGTATACAAGTTAATGTTTCTTGAGAAAAATTTCATATCAAAATATATTAACTTATAAAACTAAGCTTTAACAGCATAATAAAAAAAAATGTTAATAATCAAACATATTTATATGCAATAAAGACTTATCTTTATTTGTTGATTCTTTAAGATGAATATTTTTCATTTTTTCGAAATGAACATCATCTCTTTCGCAACACCGCGACTCGTATTTCTGAAACATCAAAGACAAAAAAAATATTCGATGGCGCAAGCTCTTAAATAGCTTAGCACAAAGAAACTGTTTTAAGATTGTTAGTATTCTTGTCTTGAAATAACAGAAAATATATATAAAATGATGTTACAAATAAATAAAAATAAATAAGATATACAAAGAACGAAATCACCGATTGAGATGTTGATTCGAGGTATGTGCTTAGCACATTTCCCTTAAAACAGTTCCACCATCTCCTGTTTGTGCTGAAGTTTATCGTAGATGGCTGTCTCCCAGGGTACAACGAATCTAGTAGTGATTCAGCACCAGAATCACTACACAACGAACTTGACCAACGTACCTGAACTATCACCGGGATCAAAGCAGAATTGTGTGAAGCCACAATTAAAATGATCAATGGAAGATTCTTATGAAAAACTAAGAAGTAGCTAGCTTCTTGTGATGTTGAAAATAAAACCAATTAAAATTCATTTAGGGTGATTGAAAGATATAAACTATGTAATTCTGCAATTGTTATATCTCTTCTTCACAACGTGTGATCAATTGAGATATATAAAGATAAATTAGTCAATCAACATAATGACTAATTTTTAACGTAAGAATAAAATCAACTAATGCAATCAATTGCATTTTCATCAATTGCATGTGAAAGGTTTCAAACATATGCATTTATCAATTATCATTGCATTTGATTGAAAATTTCTCATTTGCACATTGATATTAATACCCATTTAACTGACTCATTCAATTAATATTTAATCAAAATATATCATTTATTTTTATGCAATAAAATGCATTATGCAAATAAATTAAACCCCACTTGGATTAATGGAAAATGCAACATTTTGCTATTTTTCCAATGTGGACAAATCCATTAACTCGATTTTATTCTTGGGACTCACCCATTCTCATTTCCATTCATATAATGGAAATAATCTACATAGTCTAAATTTCAACAACTTTTTCTTATTATTTTTTTTATCTCATAGGTAAATTTTGTGTAAGTTCTTCAGATTACTCAACTTTTTTATTCTAAATCTCCTTGGTTCACAAAATATTATAGGTATAATTAAAATTAAACAATTTTTTAATGTTTTTTTTTACAAAGGTTAATAAAAAAATAAAAAATAAAATTTATTTAAGCCTAACCAAACAAATAATGACATAAAAAAATTAAAAGACAATAAAAGAGAAAAAAGTTATTCAAAACAAGGATGATCTTTTCATCTAACTCTATATATTTGTTAAAAAAAATTCAGATAGTATAATAATAACGACGTTACGTTGCGCATAAGTCAAATACAACGATGATTTTTTTCAAACTAAATAGTTCACAAAAAAATAATGACATTAACCCAACCATTCAGACTCATCATATTTGTTATATCGATATAAATCTCTCAACAACTCAACTTAGGCATCACTGTGAATTTTAGTTATGCTTAAGAAAAATTCAAATACCTGTAAAAAATAAAATTAAATAATTAAAGTAATATATTATATAAAAATTAAAGTAATATATAAGATGAACATTCAATCCATTAAATAAAATATATTACTTATGTTATGATAATTTATGGATTATGCGGGGACACGACCGACAAACAATACTTAGACCTTTTTTGGTTTTGGATTATTTAAAATTAAAACATTATTTCTTCGTTAATCAAATAAAAAATTTACACCTCCTCACATCATCACTAATTATCATTATTTTTACTGAATAAACTATTAGACCGACCTTTTAAAAAAACAAGACTTCAAGACTTCTAGAGTTTGTCTTAAATTGATTTGTTTTATTAGAATTTATCTAACACTCAAACATCACATCTAACCTTTTTTCATCAATTTAATCATACTATTAAAAATAAGTAATACCCCTTCTTTTAAATATTTATACTTTAAAAAAGTAAGGATAATAAATAATTAACATTTACAAAACTTATATTTTTTAAAATTTTTACACCAAACAAAGATTTTTATTAAAAAACCTGATTTTATTCCCAAATAACCATAATCAAACATCATCAAACAAGCTCTTAATTCGCAATGCCCTAAATACGGCTATCATTGATATTACATTGTCAACCAATTAAATTGAAATCTCAATCTCAATCATACACAAATATTATTGTTACAAACAAGGAAAGACAATAAGATTATAAGTGGAAAAGAGGAACACAACCTCCTTCATCCTTATTTTGCAGCCAAATAATTAACATGATTATTGCTAAACTCCAGCTTATTTGTTGGAAACCTTGATATAACCAACATGACTGGAATTAGACACCTTCTTAAGTGTCTTAATATCAAACACATTCCAACATCTAGAGCTCTCCCTGTAATAGAAATACCCCAAACACTTACAATCACTTGTGCACTTCTTCCCACAATCCATCTCATTCACCGAACTTCCCCTGGTGAATTGGCTGACGAAATGCTCCACCCCCTCAAGCTTATAGTAATGGAAATCAGCAGGCTTGCACGAACTCACCTTCTTCAACTCGCACTCCTCGCTCCACCCCAACAGACCCTTCTCGGTCGGGCAAGCCACGCATTGGTTCTTGCTGCACAACCCAAACTTCCCACACTTCTCCGGCAATTGACATTCTTGACCATCTTCTGGGTACCACCTATCGCTAATAAACTGAGTGAAAACCTCCTCCCAAGCTGAACTGTCAACTTTATCATTGTAAGTGAATATTCTCAGCCTTCCGTCTATTCCCAATCGCAATAAAGAAAGCGTCCCGTTATAATTTGGCCTTGCCATATATCGTCCAAGACCTAGGTAACTTCTAACCAGGACATCTGAAGCGTCAGTTTCAGTATCGATATCAAACTTTATAGAATCACCGGGGACAACAAACCCGAATTCATAATATGAAGACGAAAAATAAAGAAGGGGCTTTGGAGAATTTTTGGGTTGATAGAACCATGATAACCCTTTATTGGGTTCCAATACCAAACTATAAGGCCCGTCTGAGTTATCCAATTCGGAAGCTCGACTTACAAGCTTGACCGCAGCACCTACCCGAAGAGACTGACCGATCAAAAGAGTGTCGGTTGGTGAATCAAAGCTCTGCCAAACAAAGCTTCCATTGGAATTGAGCAAAACCATGTTCCCGTTAGGCAACACTTTGAAATCGACGACTCCCTTATTGGCTGTGGCTGTCTGCCACGTCACGCGACCGTCGGAATCGGCGAGGACGAGGTTCCCGTCCTGACCGAAGGTGAGGGTGGCGTTTTCCTTGACGGGCTTGCCGCGATTGGCTTCCCAGACCCATCGGAAAAGGGATTCTGAACGGGTGTTGGCCATTCTTAAAGAGAGGGTGTAGGCGTTTGGGGTGGTATTGTAGAAACAGAGTTGGAAGGGAGAATTGAAAACGCGGAGCGTTCTGTAGGTTCCATCGTATTCTACGATGAAATCGCCGAAATCTCCTTGGTTCACGAACTTGAATGTTTTATCGGCGGGAACGACGGCGTGGGATTTTGTATAGAATAAGGTTTGGACAAGGAGGAATAGAAAGAAAATATTGAACCAAGACATGGCGATGGCGGTGGGGGTGGGCGGTGGCGAATATATGGATATGATTTAAACTTATGAATGTGGACATTTATATATAGGAAATTTTGATTTCAGTGGTCAATGTTATATAATATATGGTCAATAAAAGAGTTCTGGATCAATCGCACATAGATAATATATGTACCCCACTAACGCTAAATTTGAAAACATTAAATTTTTTCTTATTTTTAGTTCAAATTCAATTTTGTTTTGAATACGTCATAGAGTAGTATGTGACATCATTTTTTTTCTATCATGAATTAGGTGACTCTATTTTAACTTATGCTTCTTAGACATTTTTTTTTACAATTAAGTTATTTTTTTTCTAAAAATATTATTACAAAATAAGTTATCTAAACAATGTTAGTAAACCTAGAAAAAAATATTTTTCACAATACTTTGTCCACCCAATCTACAAATTTATTGTTTTAAGTGTGAGTTTGAAATATTAACTTTCTTTTTAAAAACAGTTAATATCTTGAATGATCGTATCAATATTTAAATATAATTGAGAAGTGGAGAGTAGAGATAATAACGTAGCGGATTAGGACTTTTTACCATTTTGTCCCATTATATTTTGAGGATTTTTTTTACAACTATTCTTGTTCTGTTTGATTTTTAGAAGTCCTTATGAGTATGGTTATATTATATTTTTTAAAAGTATATTTATTAAAATTATATAAATAATTCTTAATATTATTATAATATATTGAAAATTTATATTATTATAAATAATTAAACTTAAAACTCATATAAAATAGGAATAATAAATCAATAGTAATATTATATATTTAATTTTTTTTATTAATGTTTAAAGACATAATCGATAAATTGAGACGGTGATAAAAAACCATTTTCGGTAAAAAAAAAAAAAAAAAAAATTGTTTTTAAATGATCATATTATTGAGCTGCTGTCTTTTTAAGAAAAATATATTTCTAATAAAATTAAATTATAGTGATTTATGTTATGTATAAAATATATATATATATATATATTTATCATTTTATATATCAATAATTCAATATAGCGTGTTTAAGACAAGTTTATTTTTTTTTACGAATTACTTAGATAAATATATATAATTATAGAATTTATTACAAGATATATTAAAATATTAGGAGATGAGTATGGAGGGAAAATAAATAATCTACTAGGCCACGTGTACCTTGTCGGATCAAAACGATAGAGTTCGTATTTTAGCACACCAACTTTATACTATTTTTTAATTTGACCACTGAATTCATTCTTCATTGATTTAGTCCTTCAAACTCTGCGGCACATGATTAAGTTATATACGATGGGATATTTAGATTCATATGTTTTATTTGAATATTTATTTCAATTCAACTTTAATATATATGTATAAAACTATATAATCATCTCAAATTTAAATGTAATATATTAAAATTTAAAAATATATTTAAATAATTTTTTTTGTAATTTTATATATGTATTATGTTAATGTAACGTGTGTAAGACTAATTAATATAACATGTTCAGATGTCAAAGAAAGGCAAATCTGTTAATATCTAATTTTATTTTTCAAACTATTATTTAAATATAATATATGGTATTATTATACAATTTATCAATCTATGTGTTGTGATATATTAAAATATTAGGAGGCCAGGTTGTCCGTTGAATTAAATAAAGCATTTAATTATTATAATAGCACTTTAACTTTACTATTTGTTTTAACTTTGATCTCCAAACTCAACCTCTATCTATTTAGTCCTTAAAAAAGTAAAACTCTTTTGATTAAATTACTTGGACTTTACTAATAGGTATTAATATATATTGAAAAGTGATTTATTTTAAATACAAAAATCAATTTTTTAATATTTTTATTTATAAAATAAAAAATAAAAATTATAAATTATTTAAATAACCCAACTGTCCCGACCCGTGTCTGTCTGTCTTGTATTAATGAATTGTTGAATTAACAAATGATTAATATTCGGATTAGTCGGTGGTGGTTAATTATTTCGCACTTTAGCCTCGTTTTTTTTTCAATTATTATTTTATATTTGAAAGCACAATAATATTCGTAGGATATACCGTAGCTATATAAACTCACTTTTGTGTTTTGTCCCCACCCTAATGCTGATAACCATAGCTACTTATATTATATATGGACATGTCCGCTTTTAATTGTTACCGTTTTATTAAGTAACATAGTTTTAAGATATTACTTTACATTTTTTAATGCAATAAATTTGATTTTTTTTTATTAAGTAACATAGTTTTAAGATTTAATATTTTTTATTTTAATTATTCAAACAACCCAAACAAACAATACATAACTTATCATATTTGGTCTATTCTCTCTCCTCTATATCTCACACTGTCAAAAAACAAAATTCTCACATTAATTATTTAAATTCATTTTATTATTTATTAAAATTTATTTATAATACATTTTTATTTTTTATTTATTAGATAATCAAAGTTTTATAATTTTTTTTAAAAATTAGTTAATAATTCATTTTAATTTATTAAACAGTTAAGAAAATTGACACATTAATTATTAAATTTAAATTTATAATTGCATATATATAATTTAAATAGTTAACTACATTAAATTATAGATATTAATATATATTAATAATTATAATTTATATATAATTATAAATTTAAATGATTTATATAACTGAAAATAAATTAATTAAAAATTGACTAATAAAAATAATAATAAAATTAATTTAAATTTAATATTTAACGTTTCAACTTTCTTAATTTTTGAAAGGGTTATAATAGGTTATTAATTTATCTCTTAAATATCTTTTTATAGTGGAGTCTTCCAAGGATAAGTCCTTTATAAATAATAAAATTTTGATTATATTATATATAGAAAAATAGAAATATATTTTAAATAAATAATAAATTAAATAATTAATACAGATGAAAGAGATATAATATTTATTTAAAATTAAATAGAAAAAATAACACCTTTAATAATTTTAACAGCCAATTGATTTTGAATAATAAATTTTGATTAGTTGATACGATTTAAACAAATTAATTATATAACTAGATATATCTAAATGTGATTTATTTCTTTATTTAATATAATAATCTAGCATTATATTATGACTTTTATTTACTACATATTTTTATAATTTTATTTTATTAATAGATTGCTAGAATGATTTATTTGTTTTTAATTATTTAACAATCATAAACTTAAGGTTAGTTCAATTTACATTGAAAATGTTTTTTTTTTATGAGGTTGGACCTAAACATTAGGTCCCTTAAAAAACACTTAAGTTAGGATGGAGCTTAATCTATTAATATATATCTAATTAAAAAAAATTAAAATATTATTTAAACTCAATTAATAGCCAAAAAGATATTTACAAAAATATAAAATTTAAGTAAATATTTTTTTTTTGAAATCAGATTGTTTTAAAAATTTAAATAAAAGAAAAACTTTAATTTGTGTTGTTTAAAAAGTGAGTTAGTGCCAATCAATGGGTTGGAGAAATAAAGTAGGTGTAGCCCATTCAAAGACCATTAAAGCGGACCAACTAACATTTATATAATCATATCCTTCCATTCAATTTACATATGTTTTTTAAATATATATTTATATATAATTTGAATAGTTAACGTGTAAATAAATATTATTTAAGTTTATTATACTTTATAAAACAAAAACATCAAATTATATACTGTAAAATACTTAATATATATATATATATACTAATTTAAATATTACAGAATTAATTGTAATGATTGTACACAAAACTAATTAAGTTGTTGAAAGCCTCTTAAACTTTTAAAATTTAAGATTAATAATCTAAACTTACTAAAAAATTATCTATATATACATATAACTATTAATATTAAAAAATCTATGTATTTCATATATACAAATATAATTTTATCTACACATATATAATTTTATATTTTAAAATACACTTATCATTTAAAAAATATGATAAATAAATTGTTCTAATATTTATATTATTTTCTTGTATACACTATGCACCACAATTTTCAATTTTTAAGCCATTGTTAATTTATTGTTTTGTTAAAGTATAATTCATTTTTGTTAATTATGTCTAAAAGAAAAGTTTTTTTAGTCTGTCAATGTGGTTGTATTAGAAATGGTATTTGAGTACATTATAACTATTTTAGAATTCCAATAATATATATACATTATATTTGAGATTAATGATTAATTCTTACTTAAAATATTTAAATTAAAAAGTTAATAATTATTTTATTATTTGTCGCGAATTAATTTTTTTTTTTTTAATGTTAGATGTTTGCACGACGCCATACCACATACTCCTAGTTCAACCTAAGACATTTTAAGTGAAAATCAAACTCATAAAATCAATATGGACATTTGAGATGCCTTCGTAAATTAATTAGCCAAACTAAATTATTAATAAAAAATAATGTATATATAATTATTTTTAGAACAAAAATAATTTTTAAGAAAAAAACAACATTTGTATCATCAGTTTAAATGAATGATATTTTTATTCATTTTAAATAGGAGCTTATAGTATATAAGTGAGATAGTTTAATTTAATTTATAAAATTGAGAATGTTATTCTATTTTGAATTTTGAATTTTAGTTTGTTTTATGGATATTACATATATTTGTAAATATGTGACATGTGAATGACACAAATAAAAATATAAAGAAAAAAAATTAATAATATAAAACATGAGTTTTGTATTATGAATGGTGACTGAGAATGACACGATAATGTAATTTTTAATCATAATAGTTAATTTAAATAAATGCAATTTAGAAGATTTATTTGAATTCTCAATCTTACCATACATATTACAAGTGGAATAAAAAATGAGGTACATGGGATTTCCTTCATCATCCTTATTTTGCAGCCAACTGAACTCCACTCCAGTCCGAATCCATGGTTATTTGTTGGATACTTTGATATATCCAACATGCTTTTTATTATCAACTTTCTTAAGTGTCTTAATATCATCCACATTCCAACATGTCGAGCTCTCAGATTCTCTGAAGTAGAAATAACCCAAACACTTGCAATCGCTGCTGCATTTCTTCAAACAATCGCTCTCCTTCATCGAACTTCCCTTGTTGAATTTGCTGATATAATGCTCCACCCCCTCAAGCTTATAGTAATGGAAATCACCAGTCTTGCACGAACCCACCTTCTTCAACTCACACTCTTCGCTCCAACCCAACAGACCCTTCTCGGTCGGACAAGCCACGCATTGGTTCTTGCTGCACAACCCAAACTTCCCGCACTTCTCCGGCAACTGGGCCTCATCGTTATCCTCTACGAACCGCACATCATTAGTAAACTGACTAAACACCTCCAACCAAGCTGAACTGTTCACGTGATCATTGTAGGTGAATATGATCAGCCTGCCGTCTATTCCCAATCGCAGAAACGAAAACGTTGCGTTATAACTTGGAACTGCCAGAGTTCGTCCGAACGATAGGTAGCTTCTAGTCAGGACACCGGAAGAAGGGTCTATTTCAGTTTGCATATCAAACTTTATAGATTCGCCGGGGACGACGAAGTCGTCGGATTCAAAACGGTTATCCCAATCCGCTGACGAATAATAAAGCAGGGGATTTGGAGAATTGGGGATTGTGTAGAACCAAGATAAGCCTTTGTTAGGCTCTAACACCAAGCTATAAGCTCCATTTGAATTCTCTTGGTTAGAAGCTCGACTTACAAGTTTGTTTACTCCGCCGGCACGAATGGATTGTCCGATCAAAAGGGTGTCGGTTGGGTAATCAAAGCTTTGCCAAACAAATTTGCCCTTGGAATCGAGCAACACCCAGTTTCCGTTAGGGAGGAGTTGACAGTCCACGACGCCCTTATTGGCGGTGGCGGTCTGCCACACGACCTGACCGTCGGCTTCGGCGAGAACGAGGTTTCCGTCAGTGCCAAAGGAAATGGTGGCGCCTTCCTTGACGGGTTTGCCGCGATTGGCCTCCCAGACCCACCGACGGACTGAGCTGGATCTGGGACGCCCTAATTTCATGGCGAAGGTTGCCGCGTTGGGAGTGGTGTTGTAGAAACCGAGCTGGAAGGGACCTGTTGATATGTCGATCGGTCTGTAGTCGGCAGCATACTCTACATCAATGTTGGTGATTCCACTTGCGATTTCATATTTAAAAGTTTTATCTTTAGGAACGCCGGCGGAGTTTGATGGGGTGCAGAAGAAGAAAATGATGAGAAGAACAATGGTGAAGAGTTTCAAGGAGGAGGAAGAAGAAGACATGATTGATTTTTGGTAGATATCAATCAGATTTTCAAAGCTTGTATTTACAGACCACGATTACAAATAAGATAAACTTGCTAGAAAAACAATTAAATCACTTAGCGGCTTAGGATAAGTTTGTGGTATAGAGAGAAGATAGGTTTCTTTTACTCAAATGAATTTGGATTTTCATATTGTAATTCAGAATCAACTTATTTGCAAAACAATTAATATGTTCAATGTGTTTTACTTGATTATGAAATATTTAAAACGCACTGTTTAAGATAGAATATTAAAAAGTGTCACTTGATTAAGCAAGTGGTCCAATCCTAAAATTATGAAAGGAAGTTTGAATATATATATATATATAAAGAGTAATCAAGTCGGATTATCGGTTAATCCGCCCATAAATTTAAAACGGTTAAAAATAAAATTAAAAATATTATATATATGTTTTGAGCTTGTAACCTAACAAAAACGAGTACAACCTTTGACCAATTAGGCTAATAAGATTTTATATTTAAATTCATCACCATATTTAATGAACATGAGACATTTTAACAATATAAATTTAATTTTTTAAGTAATTATATATATATATATATATATATATATAATTATGCTTAATTTAAAGTGTCTGAATTGCCGGGTGGGGGACTGTGATTAATTTGAATATATATGTAAGAGTAATTGAATATTTGGGTCGAATTATGGGTTGACCCGCCCATAAATTTAAAACGGTTAAAAATAAAATAAGAAAATCTTAAATGTATAATTCGAATTTGCAACTTAACAAAATAAGTACAACCCTTTAACCAACTAGGCTAATAAGATTTTATATTTAAAATTCAACAACAAATTTGATGAACGCTGGACATTTTAATAATATAAGTTCAACTTTTAACTAATTAATATATATATATATATAAATAATGATGCTTAATTTCAAAGTGTCCGGATTGCTAGGTCGAGAGCTGTTGTTAATTTGATTATATATATATATATATGAGAGTAAATGAATAATTGTGTCGGATTGTGGGTTAACCCGTCCATAAATATAAAACGGTTAAAAATTTTATAGGTATGTTTCGAACTTGCAACATAACAAAACAAGTATAATCCTTTAACAAAATATGATTGAGATGTGGTTTACCGAAAGATAACCGGTATCAATTAAAAGTGGTTAAAAAATATGAATAAAATATTTGATTGACCAAAGTGTGAGATCACGATGCTAAATGTTAAGAAAATATGAATTAAATATTTGATTGACCAAATTAAAAAAGTGAAAGGTCACGAGATTAGATATTTATTAAAAAAAAATGTGTGAGAAGATAAGTTATTTTATTAAAGTTAATAAAACGTGGAATGAGTGTTCTATTTTCTATTTTAATATATTATTCTTGATTTATTATGAATTTTAAACATTAAATACATATAATTATTATTATTAAATTTTTTATATATTTTTATTCGTGTAAATTGTAATTGAAGCACTAGTCATTCTATTTTAAACTTATTTTTTCTCTAATAGATAAATTTATAAATTTTAAGTTTCATTGTCTTCAAAATACTCACTTTTTTTTATTCTAAACCATTCACAACATATTATGTATTTATATAATTAAAATTAAACATTTTATTTTTATTTTTTAAAAGTTAATAAAAATTGAAAATAAAATTTATTTAAGCCAAATAATGACATCCAGAAAATTAAAAGACAAAAAGAAAAAAGAAAAAAAAGGCTGTCATTGATATTACATTGCCAACCAATTAAATTGAAATCTCAATCTTACACAAATAATATTATTGTTACAAACAGGAAAGACAATAAGATAACAAGTGGAAAAAACGAGCACAACCTCCTTCATCCTTATTTTGCAGCCAATTAATTAACATAATTATATCTAAAACTCCAGCTTATTTGTTGGAAACCTTGATATAACCAACATGACTGGAATTAGCTGCCTTCTTAAGTGTCTTAATATCAAACACATTCCAACATCTAGAGCTCTCCGTGTAATAGAAATACCCCAAACACTTGCAATCACTTGTGCACTTCTTCCCACAATCCATCTCATTCACAGAACTTCCCCTTGTGAATTGGCTGACGAAATGCTCCACCCCCTCAAGCTTATAGTAATGGAAATCAGCAGGTTTGCACGAACCCACCTTCTTCAACTCGCACTCCTCGCTCCACCCCAACAGACCCTTCTCCGTCGGGCAAGCCACGCATTGGTTCTTGCTGCACAACCCAAACTTCCCACACTTCTCCGGCAATTGGCATTCTTGACCATCTTCTGGGTGCCATCTATCGTTAATAAACTGAGTGAAAACCTCCTCCCAAGCTGAAATGTCAACTTTATCATTGTAAGTGAATATTCTCAGCCTCCCGTCTATTCCCAATCGCAATAAAGAAAGCGTCCCGTTATAATTTGGCCTTGCCATAGATCGTCCAAAACCTAGATAAGTTCTAATCAGGACATCTGAAGCGTCAGTTTCAATATCGACGACATCAAACTTTATAGATTCACCGGGGACAACAAACCCGAATTCATAATATGAAGACGAAAAATAAAGCAGGGGCTTTGGAGAATTTTTGGGTTTATAGAACCATGATAACCCTTTATTGGGTTCAAATTCCAAACTATAAGGCCCGTCTGAGTTATCCAATTCGGAAGCTCGACTTACAAGCTTGACCGCAGCACCTACCCGAAGAGACTGACCGATCAAAAGAGTGTCGGTTGGTGAATCAAAGCTCTGCCAAACAAAGCTGCCATTCGAATTGAGCAAAACCATGTTCCCGTTAGGCAACACTTTGAAATCGACAACTCCCTTATTGGCTGTGGCTGTCTGCCACGTCACGCGACCGTCGGAATCGGCGAGGACGATGTTCCCGTCCCGACCGAAGGTGAGGGTGGCGTTTTCCTTGACGGGTTTGCCGCGATTGGCTTCCCAAACCCATCGGAAAAGGGATTCTGAACGGGTGTTGGCCATTCTTAGAGCGAGGGTGTAGGCGTTTGGGGTGGTATTGTAGAAACAGAGTTGGAAGGGAGAATTGAAAACGCGGAGCGTTCTGTAGGTTCCATCGTATTCTACGATGAATTCGCCGAAATCTCCTTGGTTCACGAACTTGAATGTTTTATCGGCGGGAACGACAGCGTCGGATTTTGTGTAGAATAAGGTTTGGACAAGGAGGAATAGAAAGAAAATATTCAACCAAGACATGGCGATAGCGGTGAGCGGTGGGAGGTGGGAGGTGGCAAATATATGGATATGATTTAAGCTTATGAATGTGTACATTTATATATATATATGGAAGTTTTGATTTCAGTGGTCAATGTTATATAATATATGTACCCCACTAATGCTATTTGAAAACATTAAAAAAATTCTTATTTTTTTTTAGCTCAAATTCAATTTTGTTTTGAATGCGTCACAGAATAGTATGTGACAACATTTCTTTTTTCTATACGAATTTGGTGACTATTTTAACTTATGCTTCTTAGATATTTATTTTTGTAAGACAATATTTTTTTATATAAAAATATTATTACAAAACAACTTATCTAATGTTTCTAAAATTAGAAAAAGGACAATGAAAATAAATATTTTCGACAATAATATGTCACTCAATCTATAAATTTATTGGTCTTACTTGGAAAAAACTCGAGTTTGAAACACTGTTAGCTAAAATAAGATTTTGACATCTTGAATGATCGTATCAATGTTTAAATGGAAAAGAGGAGTCGAAAATAGTGATGTCAAAAGCGGTTTAGGGCTCTGTCGGTTTAAGAAAATATATGGATATGAAACTAATCATAATCATGAAAAATAACTCAAAATTTATGTAATAATGTATGTATTTATATGTCCCATAACTTAAATCTTTAATGATTTATTAAATCATTAAGAATTCTTTTATTTCACCGTGAGTTTAGGCTCTTAGGTCAAAACTAATATTAGTCATCATATCTCTAACAATGAGATTATAGGGTTACACTCAAATCTCTTTTTTGGATGTATTGTGATAAACAATG
Organism: Impatiens glandulifera; assembly: GCF_907164915.1. Classification (NCBI taxonomy): domain Eukaryota; kingdom Viridiplantae; phylum Streptophyta; class Magnoliopsida; order Ericales; family Balsaminaceae; genus Impatiens; species Impatiens glandulifera. The sequence goes on along the minus strand of NC_061866.1, from coordinate 48,585,383 downwards.
AGATTTTAAATGAATGCATAATAGACTTATCTTATATTAGTTAATCAATATTGTTTGTGATTAAAATCTCTAATTTAATTAATGTTAAACAATAAGCAAACATGAATGGGTTGTGCACCTAGCTTGAAACAAATAAAAAAAATTAAGAAAAAAAAACATTTTTGATGTCTTTATTTTATTATTATTAAATTAAAATTTTAAATAAATAAATCATTTTAATAATTTAACTGATTAAAAATTTAACTAACATACTTTTCTATCAAACAATAAACAAAATTTTTTTTTTAACAAATTTTTTTTTTACAGAAACTCTAAACTCTAAGGTAGTGTTTGGTATGTAGTATTAAGTATATGGTATAAATTATAAAAGGGTATAAATTATAAAGGATATTAAAATGTATAAATTATATAAGTTATTAGTGTTTGGTTGGAAATATAAAATAGGTATAAATTATATATGTTTTATTATTGTGTGTTTGGTTGGTCATATAAAAAATTAGTAAGAAGTATAAAAAGATTATTTTACCCTTAAATTTATATAAATTATTTTTAATTATTATTTTAATATTTATCTTATAATTAGTTTGTATTGTTAATTAAATTAAAATTTATAAAATTTATAAAAATATAATATATAATTATGCGTAGATGTATTTTAAAATAAATAATATTGTTACATGTTTTATCATATTTTATATATAATTTAACTTATATAATTATAAAATATTAATAATAATAATTTTATAAAATAATATTTGAAATTAAAATGTATAATTATAATTAATTTTAAAAATAAATTATATAAGTTGTATTAATTAATAATAATAATAATAATATTTAGTTACAATTTATTATTATTATTATTATTATATTTTAAAATATAATAAAAAAATTAAAATTTTAATAATTTTATACTTTTAATTAACATTATTAATTATGTATATTATTTTTATATTTTTAATTAAAATTATTAATTATTATATTTAATTATGTAAAATTATAACTTTTAAATTCTTATATTTAAAAATAATATAAATTTTCTATCATATATATATTTATATATAAATTAAAAAAATAAAAAATAAAAAATTATGTAATTATTTATTATTATTATTTAAATTAAAAAAATGATATACAGTTAAATATAAATAAATATATACTTATACTTTATTATTATTATATTTTAAAATATAATAAAAAAATAAAATTTTATAAATATAAATGGTAGAAAAAGAATATTAATTTTTTTTTTAAAACTTATTAATAAGTACTACTTTGTACCTGATTCAATGCATAAATAATACTTGAATAATACTGTACATATAAATATTATTAATCCAAACAACTTTTATAATTTTCTGTACTATATCTATAGTTTTGTATATAACAAACGTAGCCTAAGAGTTTCACACACAATTTGTTAATTAAAAATGAGATTCTTATAAACTAAATTAAAACAAGTAATATATATATATATATATATATATATTTATATATATATATATAAGACTAAATATACTGTGAAAACCATAAAACAAGATAAAATTATTAGAAATTTTAAATTTTAAATTAATTTAATGATTTTATAATAAAAAATTAAGAATATTAAATAGAAAATGCCAAAGTAATTGGATTTGAGCAAATTTCTATGACCATTACTTAGCTTATAATAAACAATGCAGATTTTAGTATTTTAGTTTTTTTTTTAAATCTATGCTTCTTTCTGAACTTTGAATTACACAAATTTGTAATAAAAGAGTAGGTTTAGAAATCCTTACAACTAATAAATTTTATGTATAAAATTATTGTAATCAAATCATTTTAAGTGCTTATATGTATGAACCATATTTAATTTAAATTAATTAAAATGGCATTTAATTTTTTATAACATAATTTAATTTATAAATTGAATTAAATATATAATAAACTCAAAAAAATTAATATTTAATATGGAATTTTAAAATTTTCAATATACAAATTAATTTTAAAGATATAAATTATCAAATAAATATTTATATATTTATATTCTATTTGTTAAATAAAATAAATACTTAAAAAAATAATTACAACATTCAATGTACAATGTCAAAGATATAATTTAAAGAGGAATACTAAAAACACACCATTTAAGATAAATTTAAAAATATCACTTGATTAAGCCAACTGGTCCAATCCTAAAACTATGAAAGGTAGTTTGTATTAAAATGTTTCGATTTTCGGATTGAGAGTTGTTGTTAATTTTAATATATATATGAAAGTAAATGAATATTTGTGTCGGATTATGGTTGACTTGCCCATAAACATAAAACGGTTAAAAATAAAATTAAAACTGATAGGTATGTTTTGAATTTGCAACCTCACAAAAACAAGTGCAACATTTTAACCAGCTAGACTAATAAGACTTTATATTTTAAATTTAACATCAAATTTGATGAATGCAGGATATTTTAACAATATAAGCTAAACTTTTTAACTAACTAATATATATATATAATAAAAAATATTATATGTATGTTTCGAACTTGTAACCTAACAATTCTTTAACCAACTAGGTTAATAAAACTTTATATTTTAAATTAAATATTAAATTTGATTAACGCAGAACATTTTAACAATATAAGTTCAACTTTTTAACTAACTAATATATAATTATGCTTAATTTCAAAGTATCCGGAATACCGGGTCGAGAGTTGTGGTTAATTTGAATATATAAGTGAAAGTAAATGGATACTTGGGTCGGATTGTGAGTTGACCCGCCCATAAACTTAAAACGGTTAAAAATAAAATAAAAATGTTATATGAATGTTTCGAACTTGCAATATAACAAAAACAAAAACAACTTTTTAACTAAGTGTGATTGGGATGTGGTTTGCCGATGAATAATAGTCGGTATCAATTGAAAGTGGTTACAAAATATGAATCAAATATTTGATTGACCAAAGTGTGAGGTCACAATGCTAAATGTTAAAAAAATATTAATCAAATATTTGATTGAACAAAGTGAAAGTGTAAGTAACGAGACGTGAGATTCATTCGAAAAAAAATATGTGATAAAATATGTGAAAAAATAAGTTGTTTAGTCGAAATGAATAAAATGTATAATGAGAGTGTTTTATTTTAATATATTATTCGTGATTTATTAAAAAAATTAAACATTCAATACATATTATTAAATTTTTTATATTTTTATCGGTGAACAATATATATATTGTAGATAGGTGGTAAATTTTTAGTTTCATTTTTTTCAAATTACTCTTTTAATATTCTAAACCATTCACAAAATATTATATATATATATAATTAAATATTTTATTTTATTTTTATAAAAATAAAATTTATTTGAGCATAACTAAACAAATAATAACTTAAAAAAAAATTAAAAGATAAAAAGAAAGAAAAAAAGGGTTGTCATTGATATTACATTGCCAACCAATTAAATTGAAATCTCAATCTTACACAAATATTATTGTTACAAACAGGAAAGACAATAAGATAACAAGTGGAAAAAAAGAGCACAACCTCCTTCATCCTTCATCCTTATTTTGCAGCTAAATAATTAACATGATTATCGCTAAAACTCCAGCCTACTTGTTGGAAACCTTGATATAACCAACATGACTGGAATTATTTGCCTTCCTAAGTGTCTTAATATCAAACACATTCCAACATCTAGAGCTCTCTCTGTAATAGAAATACCCCAAACACTTACAATCACTTGTACACTTCTTCCCACAATCCATCTCATTCACCGAACTTCCCCTGGTGAATTGGCTGACGAAATGCTCCACCCCCTCAAGCTTATAGTAATGGAAATCAGTCGGCTTGCATGAACTCACCTTCTTCAACTCACACTCTTCGCTCCACCCCAACAAACCCTTCTCGGTCGGACAAGCCACGCATTGGTTCTTGCTGCACAACCCAAACTTCCCGCACTTCTCCGGCAATTGGCATTCTTGACCAATTTCTGTGTACCATCTACGGCTAATAAACTGAGTGAAAACCTCCTCCCAAGCTGAACTGTCAACTTTATCATTGTAAGTGAATATTCTCAGTCTTCCGTCTATTCCCAAACGCAATAAAGAAAGCGTCCCGTTATAATTTGTTATTGCATTAAATCGATCAAAACTTAGGTAACTTCTAACCAGGACATCTGAAGCGTCTGTTTCAGTCCAAATGTGAAACTGTATAGATTCACCGGGGACAACAAGCCCGAATTCATTATATAAAGTCGAAAAATAAAGCAGGGGCTTTGGAGAATTTTTGGGTTGATAGAACCATGATAACCCTTTATTGGGTTCCAATTCCAAACTATAAGGCCCGTCCGAGTTATCCAATTCGGAAGCTCGACTTACAAGCTTGACCGCAGCACCTACCCGAAGAGACTGACCGATCAAAAGAGTGTCGGTTGGTGAATCGAAGCTCTGCCAAACAAAGCTGCCATTGGAATTGAGCAAAACCATGTTCCCGTTAGGCAACACTTTGAAATCGACGACTCCCTTATTGGCTGTGGCTGTCTGCCACGTCACGCGACCGTCGGAATCGGCGAGGACGAGGTTCCCGTCCTGACCGAAGGTGAGGGTGGCGTTTTCCTTGACGGGTTTGCCGCGATTGGCTTCCCAAACCCATCGGAAAAGGGATTCTGAACGGGTGTTGGCCATTCTTAAAGAGAGGGTGTAGGCGTTTGGGGTGGTATTGTAGAAACAGAGTTGGAAGGGAGAATTGAAAACGCTGAGCGTTCTGTAGGTTCCATCGTATTCTACGATGAATTCGCCGAAATCTCCTTGGTTCACGAACTTGAATGTTTTATCGGCGGGAACGACGGCGTGGGATTTTGTGTAGAATAAGGTTTGGATAAGGAGGAATAGACAGAAAATATTGAACCAAGACATGGCGTGGGCGGTGGCGAATATATGGATATGATTTAAACTTATGAATGTGTACATTTATATATATAGGAAATTTTGATTTCAGTGGTCAATGTTATATAATATATGATCAATAAAAGAGTTATAGATCAATCTTACATAGATAATATATGTACCCCACTAATGCTATTTGAGAACATTAATTTTGTTTCTTATTTTTAGCTCAAATTCAATTTCGTTTTGAATGCGTCACAGAATAGTATGTGACATCATTTATATTTTCTATCCGGATTTTCGTGACTCTATATTTTAACTTATGCTTCTTAGATATTTAATTTTTTAGACAATTATTTTTTTTTATAAAAATATTATTAAAAAACAACTTATCTAATGTTTCTAAAAATAGAAAAGGACAATGATAACAAATATTTTCGACAATAATATGTCACACAATCTGTGAATTTGTTGGTCTTACTGGGGATAAACTCGAGTTTGAAATACTAATAGATAAAAAGAGTTAACATCTTGAATGATCCGATCAATGGTTAAATGCAATTGGGGAGTCATGAATAGGAATGACAATGAAGCGGTTTAGCTCTGTCGGTTTTTGAGAATTCCCGCGGAGTAAGGTTATATCATATTAAAAAAAATATTTGTTATGACTACATAAATGAATTTTTAATATTATATATTGTTTTTTTATTATTATAAATAAATAAACTTAAAAAATCATATAAGTTAATGTTGCACTCAATGTAATATAAAATGATGAGGATCCTGAATCAAAATCAATTAATGAATGTCGGAAAAAAATTAATTGGCCAAAATGAAAAGAAACAATTTAATCTAAATTATATTCACTAAATAAAATAAAAGTATTCAGTCAGATAGTCCAAACACCGGAAAATGTAAAACCAGTTGGCTATAGATGAGTTTTTGTGAGAACAACAAATGAAAATAATAAAATTCTCATATACCGATATTAAAGGTATATCGAAAATACCGTATCGGAATATATCGAAAATATTGATTTTTAAGGTATACTAAAAAAGATAAGATATGATACCAATATCGAAATTATTAGTACGGTAAAAGTATGAGATTTTTAAAATTTTGATATATCGAGATATATCGAAATACCGAAATAGTATTTATAAGTTAATATATATATATATATATATATATATATATATATATAAAAGGAAATAATTAAATAAATTTGATATAAATTTAATTATAGAAATATAATTTTTGAATAATATCAAAATATTATTATACTGAAATATTATTTTATATATGTCTCTCTACCTTATTGATGAGATTGATTTTTTTAAGTTAATATGTTTATTAGGTATTAAAGATATAATACTGATACCATACCGAAATTAAGGTATACCGAAATCAAGGTAAGATAAATATATAAATTTTTTGTATACCGAAATTAAGGTATATCGAAATCAAGATAAGGTAAATATATGCATTTTTTTGAATACCGAAATTTTAGGTAAGGTATAAGGTATGGATAAAACATTAAGGTAAACTGTATCGACCCACATATATGTCTCCCAATAGCCACTAACTGTTTCCGGCATAACCCATTGTATTTCAGTCAAATTCCACAAAAGACTTCATATACTTACAACAACGTGACAATGTAAAAGTAGATGGGAAATTGTCTCAACCTCTTTGTAACACATAAGACAACGACTCACAATCATACATTTTTTCATACATCTATCGTTAGTGAGAATTCTGTCGTGAATAACCCTCCAACCAAAAAAGGAGATCTTGATAGTCATCTTAGACTCCCATAAATTTTCCCAATAAAGATCAATTGGGCTAACTTTATTGAACAAAGTGTAACTATGTCTCACATGAAAGTTATTCAGATCACGTCACCGCATAGAATCTCGAGAAGATGGGTTTATTCTCTTATTTCTAACCATGAACAAAATTCTATCATTGGACATGTTTTCTTCATTATTCAATCTTCTTCTATACCTGGTACGGTTAGTAAAACCACTAGACCGAATGTTAAACATATATCTTTGATCGATGCATCTCTACAAATAGAAATAGAAGCAAGCTCGGGGAAAACTTTCATCAAATATTTACCACTACACCAAATGTTGTCCCAAAAATTAATTGAACTTCTATCATCCACAATAAAAATTGAATACTCTCTATAAATCTTCCAAAGGGCATAAATACCACCCAAATGTTGCATCCCACGGGTCTATAAAAATTTTTGGTGAACAACCAGACTTATCCTGACCATATTTACATTTAATCAATTTGACCCAAATACTTTCTTGCTCAGATGCAAATCTAATACACCATTTGAATAATAAAGCTTTATTAAAAGAAATAAGATCGCGGATTCCCAGTCTCCTGATCTTTTATTAATTTAATTTTATCCCAACTCACTAAATAAGAAAATGAGGAATTAGACGATCCCCATAAGAATTTACACATAATTTTCTTCATCTTCACGGACACACACTTTGGGTGGACAAATAGAGACATCATATAAGTTGGCATTGAAAAGAGAAGACTCTTAATAAGAATTAAACGACCTCCCTTAGAAATTATCTTACTTTTCCAAATGGGAAACTTCCTCTCCATTTTACTGATGATCAGGTCCCAAGAAGGTTTGGAGCTAGCTTTAGCCCTTAGAGGGAGTCCGATATACGTAGACAGAAAATCTCAATTTTAAATTCCAAAATACATGTTAATCTAATCTTTCTCTTATACGAAATTGAATTAGAGAAGTAGATATCAGACTTACCCAAATTAACATGAAGTCCTAAACAAGCTCCAAATAACCAAAGAATATTATGAATGTGTTTGAAATTTTTCTCACTAGCCTAAATCATACAAAGAGTGTCATCTGAAAATAATAAACGAGACATAGAGAATGAAGATCATCTCGCACTCCACACCACAAACCAAACCTGCATTTTCAGCAAACGACAAATAAGAAAGGGGAAAGAGAGTCCCCTTGTCTTAAACTCATTGAACTCTCAAAGAAACCATGAGAGCTCTCATTCACGTTAACAGAGAATTTCGTTGTTGATATGCAAAATCTAATACATATGATCCATTTATCTCTCATACTCATTCTACCCATAATATCAAAAAGGAACTCCTAGTTAACATGATCATATGCTTTCTCGATATCGAGTTTGACAAAATTACATCTATCGCCTCTAGAGTTAGCAGAATTAATACACTCATTGGCGATTAGTACCGCATCGAAAATTTGACGGTCTTTGATGAAAGTCATTTGATTTCCAGAGATAACCGTATTCAAAACTCCACGCATTTTGTTTGCCAAACATTTTGAGACTATCTTACGAATTAGGACAATCAACATAGAATCCAACTTTTTTCAAAAGATAAAAATTGATCTAAATGATTCATAGCCGCAATGATATCAGCCTTAAGGAACTCCCAAGCCCTTTTAAAAACCTCAAAGTAAAACTGTCGCTCCTTGGGGACTTATCACTACCATAATTCATTATTATCGCCTCGACCTCCTCGATAGAGAAAGAGCTTCCAGCATTAGGGATGGCAATTTGAAACCGCCCCGCTGAAATCGAGTCAAACCGAACCGATTGGTATGGTTTTTCCCCGCTTTGACTGGGGATCGGGGAAAACCCAAAATATGTTGACCGGATTCGGAGCGGGAATGGTATTTACATGCACCGAACCGATCCCCGAACCGAACCAAACCGATAAAATATAATTATATTTATTTAATAAAAATATATTAATTATTGAAATCATTATTTAATTCCATCATTACTTTTCTTTTTTTATTGTCTTTATCTTCCTTCCCTCTACACGCTATCTCCAATTTATCTTTTAATTTTTATCTCTTCATCTTCCTCTCATCTTCCTCATTACCATTTCTTTCTCAGTAGGATTTATTATAATTTTAGTTACATCTTCTTTTTTCTACATACATGATTCTCTCTTGAATTTTGAGAGTTTTTTCAGTTTGAAGGTTAGTTGAACTCTTTGCTAATATTATGTTACTGTTTTTTTACTAATTAATATAAAAAATATGGCATCACATCTTTTCTGTAGGGTTTTTTCTATATTCATCTTTGTCTTTCACAATCTTTGTTACATCTTCTCTCGACTTGACGACAATATTTTCGATTTCAGGGTCAGTTTAGTTATTTTATTTCCATTATAAACAATTAGTTTAGATCGCCATTATTTAATTTGTATAATATTTGTGTCCGATAATTTTCTTTTGCTATTATATTCATGTATAATATTTTATTGTTCCTCAAATAAAAAACTGTGTTACAAATTATTTTTCAAATAAAATAAAAGAGTATGTTAGTAATCTAATATTTTTAAAAAAAGGTGAAATTATTTTATTTAGTATAGTTTGAGAAGTATGATACTTCATTAGTTAATTTACACTTTTATTGTTCTTCAAATAAAAACTGATATTACATGTTATTTTCTTTTAAAAAAATTAGTAATTTAATGTTTTTTAAATAAGCTGAAATAATTTTATTTAGTATAGTTTGAGAAATGTGAATTTATTTAAATTTTATCGTTCTTCAATTTAATGTTTTTTAAATAAGGTGAAATGATTTTATTTAGTATAGTTTGAGAAGTATATGATACTTCATTTACACTTTAGTATAATTTAATATATGTGTTAGTTTTATTAATAATAATTATTAAATATTGATAATAGGTATTCAATGACAACATTGAGAATTTATTTAGCAACAATATCTCTAATTCAACAAATTATATAGAGTTCGATAATTCAAATACAACATCTGAAACAATTCCCGAAAGTACGATAAATGTTTCCAATTGTTTAGAAAGGATAAGAAGTGTTGTTTGGAATCATTTTAAGATTGTAGACATCAATGAAGTTAAAAAGGCAAAATGTAAATATTATTGTAAGTTGTTGGGAGGTGAATCAAAAAATGGAACTCGTAACCTACATGACCACTTTAATCATTGTCTACAAAGACTCAAACGTTTGGGTTTAAGACAACAAGTTTTGATAAATACTTTGTCAAAAGATGGTAAACAATGTATTGGAAACTACACATTTGATCAGGATGGTGCTAGAAGAGAATTAGCAAACATGATTATTATGCATGAATACCCTCTTTCCATGGTAGATCATTTTGGATTTAGAAAATTATTGGGTCTTTTACGGCCATTGTTTAAGGTTCCAACGAGAAATACATTAAGAAGTGACATATTGAAAATTTTTTAATATGAAAAGACCAAAATAATTTTTATGATTGATAACAATGCTAGTAGAGTTTCCATAACATCTGATATGTGGACAGCTAGCAACCAAAAAAAGGATACATGGTTATTACAGCACACTTCATTGACCATACTTGGACACTACAAAATTGAATATTGAGGTAATATTACAGTTTTTTATTTATAATTATTATTATTATTATTTATTTGGGCGGTTCTAATTTATCTCATTTAAGCCTACTTTATCTTATTTGTAGGTTCATTTATGTGTCATGTCCACATACTAAAGAAAATCTTTCTCATGTTTTGTTAATTTGTCTGATGGATTGGAATATTGACACAAAGTTATCCACTATAACTTTAGATAATTGTTCAACAAATGACGCTTTAATGAAAGACATAATAGAGAAGCTACAGAGAAATAAGTTAATATTGTTAGGTACACTCCTTCATGTGCATTGTTGTGCTCACATATTAAACTTAATTGTGAAAGATGGACATGATATAATTAAAGATGGAATTGATCAAAAGGTACGTGATAGTTTATCTTATTGGACTGCAACTCCGAAAAGAGAAGAAAAATTTGAGGAAATTGCTAATCAATGTTGTATATATTATGCTAAAAAGTTGGTTCTTGATTGTCCTACTAGATGGAATTCAACATTTTTAATACTTGAGACAACTTTAGTATACAAGGATGTGTTTGTTAGAGCTTAACAAAGAGAGTTGCAATATAAAAGTATACCAACTAGTGAAGAATGGAAATTTGCCGATAAAATTTGTAAGAACTTGAAGTCATTTTATAACGTGACTCAATTATTCTCTGGCACAAAATATCCAACAGCTAACATGTTTTTTCCAAAAATATGTGATATATATATGAAATTGTCTTCATGGATCAATTCTTCTAATTGAGTTATTAGTCAAATGGATGCTAATATGAATGTGAAATTCAAAAAGTATTGAGATGATATACATGGCTTAATGGGAGTGGCAATTATTTTAGACCCAAGATATAAATTGGATTTGTTAGAGTTCTACTTTCCCAAGATATATGAAGATTCTTTTGTGTCAAAGATTGAAGAAGTTCGTCAATTATGTTATAACTTGTTAGAAGAATATCATCACAAGACTGATTTTGATAAACGATATGTGAGGGTAGTTCTTTTTTGAATTCATCAAATTCTGACAATGACATGGTTATTTGGAAGAAGATACTATAGATTGTGGCGAAGATTTTGATATATTGATATGGTGGAAGATGAATGCTTGTAAGTATCCACTTCTTCAAATTATTGCTAAAGATATTTTAGCAATTCCAATATCCACTATAGCGTCTGAATATACTTTTAGTGCTTCTGGAAGGGTGTTAAGTTCTCACAGGAGTAGATTAACTCCAAATATACTTGAAGCTCTAATGTGTACTCGCAATTGGTTATGCGAGTTTGAAAATATAGGTAATTTGAATATTTTTTGATTTGTTTTTAAACTTTTTATCCTATTAAAAATTTAATATAATATTCTTTGTTTTTATTAGATGTTGATGATGAAGATGTTAAAGTGGAGGATGAAGAAAGAGGTTATGAATTTTTATGATGTTATTAATCAAGAAAATTGTTTTGTCTTGTTATTTATTAATATCCTTTTTTATGAATGTGTAATCTAATGTTATTAGTGCCAATTGAACACGGTACTAGCCTACTAAGTCGTTTTTGAATGTAGTAAGACATGATGAAAATGAGAAGAAGAAGAAGGTTAAATTACTTTATTGAATATGTATAATTAAATATATAATAATACTTCATTTTATTTATTAATATTTTTTTATTAATACAGAATGTGATCCTAATTATTGAAGATGGAGAATGGAGATTTAGTCCATTAGAGTTTATGTTATATTTTGAAACATTATTATTATTGAAAGTTTATTTGTTTTGGTATTTATTACTTTAAAATTATTATTATTGAATGTTGTTTTTGTTTGGTATTTAATATTTTGATAATTTATAATTCTAAATATATGAATTATTTTAATTTATTATTTATATTTATATTTTAAATTTAAATTGTTATTCGGTTTCAGTGCACCGTAGAGAAACCCCGTTCCTAGGGTGGATCGGTACGGTATACCTTAATATTTTATTCATACCTTATACTTTACCTAAAATTTCAGTATGCAAAAAATACATACATTTACCTTACCTTGATTTCGGTGTACTTTATTTCAATATACCTTAATTTCGGTATACAAAAAATTCATACATTTACCTTACCTTAATTTCAGTATACCTTATTTTCGGTACGGTATCGATATTATACCTTTAATACCTAAAAAATATATTAATTTTTAAAAAAAAAATCAATCTCATCGATAAGGTAGAGATTGCATATATGGAATAATCAATATAATTATATTTTTATATTATTCAAAAATTATATTTCTATAATTAAATTAATTTCAAATATATTTAATTATTTCCTTATAAGTATTATATATATATATATATATATATATTTATATATATATATATATATATATTAACTTATAAATACTATTTCGGTATTTCGGTATATCTCGATATACCAAAATTTTAAAAATCTCATACATTTACCGTACCAATAATAACGGTATCGGTATCATACCTTACCTTTTTTCGGTATACCTTAAAAGTCGATATTTTCAATATATATATTATGGTACGGTATTTTCGATATACTTTTAATATCGATAATTTTCCTCACCCTACCCGTCCCCATTTGGGGTGGGTAAATTCAGGGCGGGGATGGTATTGTCATTCCCCATTGCCATCTATATCCAGCATGCATTTCTCATTTGTATTTATAGATGTAAAACTGATGTGATTTAACTTTGTTCTACCCCGAAATGATTCATGAAATAAATCTTTGTAAAATTGAATAATACTATTAGATATAGTTGGTTCGTTCTTATGCACGACACCAACAATGGATATCGAGTTAATAGCTTTATTTCTCGCTTGTGTTTTAGAGATCCCATGGAAATACTTTGTGTTTTTTATCATCTTCCTGTAACCAAATCACTCTATTGCGTTGTCTTGCCACAATTTCTTCCTCTTTACATAATTTAAGCAACTTACTCACTAGATAAATCCGTGTAGAAATTTCCATAATAGAGATATCACGAACTTCCTCTGCACCATCAATTGTTACAATTTCATGACTTAAAACTTCAACCTTGAAGCAAAATAATGCACGATCCTCCATAAACCAACTTTTATGCAACTTCCGTAGATTTTTAAGCTTAATAAATAACCTAGATGATGGGGAGCAAACAAGACCTCACTCGCCCACCACACTTCCACTTTCGAGATAAAACCATCTCTAGTCAACCACTTGTTCTCGAATTTGAAAGGCCGACTAGTTGGAACCACCTTCCTCCGCTCAATAAGGATAGGGCGATGATCAGAACAACTTCATGGTAAGACCTTCTAAAATATATTAGATACACCACGGAAAATTGAGTTACTCACAAGAAATCTATCAATGTAGGATTGCACTCTCATTGTGTTTGTTACCTCTTCTAAATGTGAATTGCCCTCCTTCCAAAGGAAGCCAACGAGCTCCAAATTTTCGATTGTCTTAGAAAACTCATGCATATACCTTGTGAGTCTACGTGCTCCTTTTCTCTCGGTAGGAACCCTAACTTCATTCATATCTCCCGCAAAAATAATAGGTAGATCCTAAATACTTGTCACATCCACAAGCTCATTGAAAAAATCAGATTTAAAGTTAGAAAGAACAAGTTCGTACATCACAAAAAACACCCAACGAAAATTATATACACGGTTACGAAACTGAATACTAACTAAAAATTGACTTATTTTAACGTCGATTTTCTCAAATAAATCTTCATTCCAAGTTACCAGAATCCCACATGATGCCCCGATAGAATTATGAGCCTCACATCCATACAATCTCTACTTACTTAGGTCACGAATAATCCATTGATTCATATATTACATCTTAGTCTCACTAAAGCAATAAATACCACAAATCAAAGTGTCAACTAAAGACTTTATCATTTTGCGCTTTTCACTATCGTTAATTTCACAAACGTTTCACAGCACAAATTTTCCAATCATTAAGATAAATTAATTAGAATATGCCCTATTAGGCTTTGAAACACGTTTTCTATCAATAATATTACTATTAGGCAAAACAATCTTCTTCATTTCACTTCGAAGATAACAATATGGAAGTGGGGGAATGTCAAGAATCTCCGACCAAACCTTAGTCTCACGCCTTAAAACTTCTTGCACCGGAGATCTATTCTCATTCAAAATAATATTATGAGTCGAGAACTATGCGCAAAGCTCCTCTTCAGCATTGTACTCGGGATCAGACTCAACGAATTCTTCCTCAGAAACCTCATGAATGACCATAGTCGGTTCGGCAATGGGATAAAGAGATTTAATTGGGGAGACATTAGCTGTACCAAGTTAGGGTGCCATATATCATCTTCAACCCTTTCAACATGCTCCAAACTATCAATTAAATCTGAGATTATATGTGAGACTAGGGCACTCTAACTTGGTATGAGACCAAATGTAAATTGTTTCTCATAGGAAACTAGCGGGAGAAACATGGTTAATACTTAACAGTCTCGGGCACATGCAAAAGAGGATAAAATTTCTTGATATTCGCCTCAAACGTGTGCATCTCAGCCAAATACTTCATAACATTGACATGACCCTTATTTGAGGTAGGACACTCATGAGAAAGATGAGTCGAATGTAACGGTGGAATAACTTTGGACCCAACCTCATGACCCACCTCTTCACCTACAGACAGTTTGACTAAAATTGTTATTGTTGTTAGAGGAGTATCAGTAACGGCTTTCGAAAGTCGTTATTGATACTAGAAAAGTATCAGTAGTGCTCGTTTCTGTAACGAATGGTAACGATTTTATTCGCCGTTACCGAATGTTATCAGTAACGGCTTTTAAGGCTTTTAGTAACGGTTTTCGTCCTTATTGATACTTTTTTTTCTACTAGTGGCATCAAGACTCAATACCCGTTTGTTATCCTCCATAACTGTTAACCATTCAACATTAGCGAGCTCAACAAAACGAATCTGATCCACATAGAAATGAGTCACCACTAAGTCCTTAACACGTGCTCTTAATGTCGTTGGACTCGTAGGATGAGTTGTCGATAAAGGTTCAACAAATGATATCATTGTTAGTATCAGGACAAGAACTAATATCCAACGTTATTAAAACCTCAGTAGAATATTTTGGCCAAACCATAACCTTACAATCATGTGTTCTGATATCCACAAAAAGGACTTCTCGCTAATAATATTTCTAATTTTTGTTTGTTGCATATTCACTCCAAAACTAGACACGACAGGTGCCCTAAGAGGTAAACGAGATAGTCGACTAAAGACCGACAGTTTACGAGACCCTTCGATTCCTCTTGGCCATTTTGAAAAATCATCATTCATTTGGTTGCATAAGCAAACCGGAGGTAATAACCATAACTCGTAATACTTTTTTACAATTTATAATCCTTACAATTTATGCTTATATAACTAGTACCGTGTACCAAACACTACGAAATGATATTAATATATAATAATAAAATAATATTTTTAAAAAATAAAGAATAATTCGTTATTTTTGTTAATAAATTGAATAGTTAATTAATAAAAGGTAGAATGAAACAATGTTTGATTATGCTTGAATTAAAAAAAAATATGTACCTAGCTATTTTCATTTAAGACCTTTTAACAAAAAAATTTCTTCAAAATGACTCTTACTAGAGTTATCATTGTGGGTTTATTATTATTATTATTATAAATATTAATTTATTTTTTAAATATTAATTGGTTGTAATTTTAAAGAGATTTATTTTTTTTAAATAATTTAAAATGTATTAATATGTAATGATGAAATATATTTTAATTAATTAATTGTGAAAATATAATTTATAAAAATAATAAAATAATGTTTAATTATAATTAATTTTGTAAGATAAAATCAATAGAAACAAGTTGAGATAGAATTGACTAATAGTTAAAGTAAATTAATTCAATTTTGACAAACTTATATTTGATATTGGTTTATTTAAATAATTCAAAGTAATTAAATATTATTTCATTTTGTATCATTTATTATATATTTTTGTCCTTATTTTAACTACATTTTATTTTTTATGGATCATTTTAAAAAATTTGGTGTCATCTATTATATTATCAAATTAATTAACTAAAATATTTAAAAAAAAATAAAAAAAATTACCAAAAATAATTCTTATATAATATTCTTAGATCATTTCCAACATATCCCTAATGAAGAGTGATAGGGGAGAGAATTTGATGGAGGGAATGGAGAAGAGAATGATGTGTCACTACATTACTGGTTAAAAAGATAAAAGGTGAGGAGAGAGAAGATAAAAAAATTTTGTTATTTTTTTTTGCTAATCAAATTACACACATTATTCTCTCCCTTATTCTCTAACTCAAATTCTATCTTCCAATCATTTCTCATCCCTAATATAGTCCGCAAATGAGTTTTAAACAATATATTTATATGTTTAATTTTTTTTATTCTATATTTTTAATATGTCATAAATTTATAATAATGAACAATATTAATAAAAAATATAAAAATAATAAAAACAACTTTATTCAAATAAAACATAAAGATATGAAAATTAATAATATTTAATTTGTTTTTTATGTTTATAAATTATTAATTTATTTTAATCATATTTTTTTCTAATTAAATAGAAATAGATCTAAGTTTATTTTTATAAAGTTCATACATATAAATACATTTATACGTATTATTGAAAAACTTTTAAAAAAATATACAAGATAATATTCTTCTAAGTTTGAAAATATCTATTTGAACGGTGTTTATTATATTTTTAGTTTAAAAAATAGTTTTTGGGATGGAAATGACATTAAATGTTGTGTAGGAGATTTTTATAAATAATTTATTATTTTAAGAACATTATTTACTCTAATTTTAAAAATTTAAATAATTTCAATAAAATAATTTAAAGATATTAATTTATAATAATGAAAAAAATTTTATTTAATAAATTGAATAATATCATTTATTTATTAAAAAATTAAATTGAAATTCATTAAAATATCTAACCAAACAAAGTTTAATAAAAATTGTATTGACAGTACGACAGCACATTATTATGTTGTTATTGACGTAAAAGTGTATAGGCAGTACGTCAGCACATGATGTTTTTGTGGCTTATGATGAATTTATGTATTTTGGATATAATTTAATAATTGTGGGTAGTCAAATACAGAGTTCTGGAGTACTATTCAACTTTAAAATATTAGATGTACGTACCTTTCCCTCCTTTTTTTAAAAAAAATCACACATTATCATAAGTTATACAATAGATTTAAAAAAAAAATATATCAATTTTGAGAAAGGAGATAGAATAGGTAAAATCAAAACAGATCCAATGCAAGTTCTGGACATTCCCTTTTTTTTAATTGTACATCTTCTCTCTATATATATAATAATTTCATGAAGCCGAATGCATAAATCCGCCCTTGATCAAACAGAACTAGAGAAATAAATTATTTTAGATATTGTTAGGTTTTGTAGAAAAAAATAAGTTAAATTTAATAACTAACTAATATTCAGATTAATATGTTTGATGTGGCTGACAATGCTATTAAAATTTATAAAAGTTTAATGCTCTTACTATTCTTTTTTAATTAAAATATATTTTTTGAATGAGACTCTAATTGAAATATTTGGTCTCTTAATTAAATATTTTATAGACCTGAAATATAATGTTATATTACTTGAGATTAACCAGTTAAATTTAAAATTTGAACTCTTATCATTTACAATTTTTAAATCTTAAAATTACAAAATTTTACAAGAGTTTATGCGGAGTGATTTGCTTGCTAACCCACCACCATGACGTAAAATCATGTTACAATTCCAAATTGTATCTTAACACACACAAATAGTAATAAAATAAAATTTAATAATAATAATAATAATAAATATATATATATATATATATTTATTTTGGAGTGTTGACTCCAATAACTATGGAATTCTACTTGTCATAATTAGTATTATAGATATCAAAAATAATATATTTATTTATATAAAAAAAAACTATTTTAACTTAAAAAAGATTATAATATGAATAATCTGATAAATTAAATATGTATCTTGATTCTTAATATATTTATTTTAATACATAAAACAGAAAAAAAAAAAAAAAAAGTATATGTATATATATAAAAAAAAAAAAATACACATATTTGTAATGACAATGGAAATATAAGTTAATATATATTTTTTAAATTTGGGATTGAATCATTCAACTATTATCATCACCTTCAGTCATTATAGGGATCAAATAAAAAAACAAAAATCAGTTTGAGATCATTAGGTTATATTTAATCTGTGATATTTAAGATTTTTTTTTTATTATTTGTTTTTATATAAAGTTAATGTAACATTATCTCCAATAAAACTTTAGACTAATATATATTGATATGAAAAAAAACTAAATCAATTTTCAATTGGTTATTACTAATTTTAAATTATTTAAACTTTATATATTTTAATATATTTTATTTTCAAATAAGTTTATTTATTTTAAATTTGTAAAATATTAAGATATTTTGGTTTTAATAAATAAAACTGGTATGAAAATAAATAAAGAAAATGATGAAAATATATCATTTGTCGGTTTAGAAATTGAGTAATGAGTAGTGCGAATTAATGTCTGACAAAAGAAAAGTCCGTCAACAAATTGTGAGCCCATTAGTTAAACTTGTTTGAATAAATTATGTTTTCTTCAAAATAATTAATTAATTTTTATTCATTTTAAATAATAAAAAATTACATATATATTTTTTTATATAAAATAATTTCAATAAAATCAATCCTAAGGGTATTGTTCTGTCATGTTTTTATTTTTATTTTTATAATAATTAAATGTCATTTTATTTACTTTTTTATAACTCAATTCATTAAAATACAATTTATTTAATTTTTAATTTATTTATATTTCGAAAAAGATTCATGTATATTTTTATTTTATTAATATATATTAATATTTTTTAACTTTTTTTATTAAAATTTATTTAAATAATCTTTATAACTTGTGTTTATACTCTATACTATTAAATGTTGAAAATGTGATTTATTTATTTTAGATTATTTAGTTTGTTAGATATATTTAATTTTATTTTTTTTAAGATAAAAGGTATTTTAGTATTTTGTTTAAAAATTAAATGATGTAATTGATTAAAGTGTGGATAATTCAAATTACAATAATTATTTTTATAAAATTTCAAATATTTAATATTCTTTAAGTTTGGAGGTAGGAGTTGTGGGTCTTTAGAATTTTAATTTTAAAATATATACAATAATAAAGTATTCAAATTTTCTAAGATAGAAAGATATTTTAGTTAAAATGAATAAAAATGTAATTGTAGTGTACATTGAGTAAGACAAATGAAGCTTGATGCAAGTTGTTAGGACCATTCAAAATGCATCAAATAATTTTGAGAACATCTAAATGATCTAATTTATTCATTAATTAAATACTTTTATATATATATATATATATATATATATATATATACTAGGAAAATTTCTGTGCGATAAGAATAAAAAAAATTAAAAAATTATAATAATATGTATTCAATATTTAAAATTCTTAATAAATCACAAATAATATATTAAAATAAAAATAGAACGCTCTCATTCACATTTTATTCACTTCGGTAAAACAACTTATTTTCTCACATGCTTCATCACATATTTTTTTCGAATGAATCTTTCATCTCGTGATTTTACACTTTCACTTTGTCAATCAAATATTTGATTCATATTTTTTAAAAATTAGCATCGTGACCTCACACTTTGGTCAATCAAATATTTGATTCATATTTGCTTAACCATTTTCAAATGATATCGGCTTATTATCCCTCGGCAAACCACATCTCAATCACACTTGTTAAAGGCTGTACTTATTTTGTTAAGTTGCAAGTTCGAAACATACAAATAATATTTTTAATTTTATTTTTAACCGTTTTAAGTTTATGAGTGGGTCAACCCACAATCCGACCCAAATATCGATTTACTATCACATATATATCCAAATTAACCACAGCTCTCGACCCGGCAATCCGGACAATTTAAAAATTAAGCATCATTATATATTTATATATATATATATATAAATATATATATTAGTTAGTTAAAAATTTGAACTTTTATTGTTAAAATATCTCGCGTTCATCAAATTTGGTGTTGAATCTTAAATATAAAGTGTTGTTTAGTCTAGTTGGTTAAAAAGTTGTACTTATTTTGTTATGTTGCAAGTTCGAAACATACAAATAGCATTTTTAATTTTATTTTTAACCGTTTTAAATTTATGGGCGGGTCAACCCACAATCCGACCCCAAGTATCAATTTACTCTCACATATATATCCAAATTAATCACAACTCTCGACCCGGCAATCCGGACACTTTAAAAATTAAGCATCATTATATATATATATATATATATATATATATATATATATATATATATATATATATATATATATATATATATATATATATATATTAGTTAGTTAAAAATTTGAACTTTTATTTTTAAAATGTCTCGCGTTCATCAAATTTTGTGTTGAATTTTAAATATAAAGTGTTGTTGGCCTAGTTGGTTAAAGAGTTGTACTTGTTTTTGTTAGGTTGCAAGTTCGAACCATACCTATAGCATTTTTAATTTTATTTTAAATCGTTTTAAGTTTATGGACGGGTCAACCCATAATCCGACCCAAGTATCCATTTACTCTCACATATATATTCAATTTAACCACAGCTCTCGACCCGGTAATCCGGACACTTTAAAAATTAAGCATCATTATATCTATCTATCTATATATATATATTATATATATATGTTAGATTTTATTTATAAATATATCTTATTCACTTTCATAAGCCTAATAAGTAGAACATCATTCTAAAATCATAAATTTAAAAATCTTCATCATATGTGTTGCCCTCAATTTTTTGTTTTGTTGTAAATTATTTGGATGTAATAATCACAATTTTGTAATATTTAAAATGTAAAAATTAAAATGACTAATAATGTAAACTTGCTAGATAGTGAATACTGGAACAACAGTTTCCCAAAGTAACTTTGTTTGCCGTTCACTTTCCCAAAGTAACATAGTTTGTTCATTCATTCCCAAACTAACCTAGTTTACTATTCAAACTCAATTTTATTTATTTATTTTTTTTATATTTAAAATTTATTATATAAAATTTATATTTTGATATATATTTTAAATTATTATTTATATTAACTAAATTATTTATATTTTGATATATATTTTAAATTATTATTTTTATAAATTAGATTATTTGTATTTTAATATATATATATATATATATTTACATTTCAATTATTATTTATATAGTATAATAAATATTAAATAATTTTAATAAATAATTGATGAATACTAATAAATTTAAAATATTTTAACCATAATAATATAATAATTAAATATTTGCGTTTTTAATTTTATCAATTATTTACTAAATATAATAAAAAGATTATCATATTTATAGGGTTAAAATATTAATTAAAAATGTTATTATATTTAATAAATAATTGATAAATTTAAAAACTTTTTTATGAATATATTATTATAGTTAAAATATTTTAAATTTATTAGTATTTATCAATTATTTATTAGAATGTTAAAGGAAATATTTATTATATATATAAATAATAATTAAAATGTAAATATATATATATATATATTAAAATATAAATAATCAAATTTATAAAAATAATCAAATTTAAAATATATATCAAAATATAAATAATTAAATTTATAAAAATAATAATTTAAAATATATATCAAAATATAAATAATTTAATTTATAAAAATAATAATTTAAATTATATATTAAAATATAAATAATTTAGTTTTATATATAATAAATTTTAAATGTAAAAAGAATAAATAAATAAATAAAACGGAGTTTGAATAGTAAACTAGTTTAGTTTGGGAATAAATGAACAAACTAGGTTACTTTGGGAAAGTAAACGGCAAACAAGGTTGCTTTAGGAAACAAGGTTGCTTTAGGAAACTGTTCTGAATACTGAATAGGAGTATAGGACCAGAGCCACAGTCTGCTCACAAAGACCCATTCAAAGACATTAAAGCGGAGCAGTGATATATATTTAATTTAACTGGTATTTTTTTATTTACATAATAATATTACAATGTTATCAGTAGAAAAAACTCAAACCAACTAACATTTATCATTATTTATATTAGTTTTAATTTTTAAAATCTATATACATATAATTTGAGTACTACAAAAATAAATAAAATGAAGTTATTAAAAATAAATCTTACTTGTGAGAACTATAATTTTGTGAAATGAATGTTCAACACTATTTAAAGTATTCATTTTGAGAAGGAAAAACAAAGTATTTCTAATATTTTTGCTGTTATTTTTAAAAAAGTATGCTTGTTGTCACCCTATGCTCTTCTATTTTTGAAAAGCTCAGGATATTTGTACACAATTGGTAAACTTGTCATTGGCACCTAAAAAACAACCATTAAAAGTTTAACAATAAATACTATATTATTCATTTAAAAAATTAGTTAACTAAGATCACTTAGGATTTGTTTAAGGAAAATGATTTTTTGAATTTTACCTGGGGTTTTGATAAAACCATTGTTTAATAAAAATTAGAAAAAAAATTATTTTTAAAATTAGAAGACTAATTTACCTTTTAACTTTAAAAGATATGGTATAGGTGGGAGAATGATAGTTTAGAGAGAAAATAAAATTAGAGAGTAGTTTTGATATTTATATGATAAAATTATTTGATTTGATGGTTGATAAGATGTTTAGATTTTGGGGTTTAGGGTTTTATCCCAAAAACCCTTTCATCACGATTAGATACTTTTTTCTTTGGAATTTTTTATATCCAAAACTCAATAACTTCCCATTACCAGAGCATTGCGAGTTGTGAGGAATGCGAGGAGCAAGGAATGCAAGGAGTGCAAGCCAGAGAAGGTGAAGACTTGTAACTCCAAGGGCCCGAGAATTTCTCTACCGGGTTTACCAAAGGGCAAGTGCCTAAGAAGGATACTGAATGCGGGGCAGGTGTAACAAGGATTGCAAGTGTATGGGTTATTTCTAATACCATGAGAGTTCCAGATATTAGACTGCTAATGATTTACCTACTCTCAAGAAACCGATAATTCTACTCACTTAGCCTTCATTAAACTGACCGACCATAATTACTAGAATGAATGAATCAATCTATCAAGTTTAATAAATTCCTGTCATTTCTATTGCTAGTTTATAGTAATTATAATAATGCATCTCACATTATCAATAACAAGATTCTTTTAAAGGGGGCTCCAACAAAAGACAGACGTCAATAGTTTAAATTAAAAGTCTTTTTTAACTAAATCTCATGCAATTTTAGGTAGGGGATCATACAATAATGAATAAGCCTGAGGCCAAAACTGCAGAAGCTACCAAACAAGTTCCTTCCATTCCGCTATAATATGGAGAAATTCCCTCACAGAGCATGAACAGCAGTATTCAACTTCTCTGCCAAAGTTAGTTGAGTCCTCATGATGCTCGACAAATAGAGCAGTAGCAAATTGTCCTGCCAATGGGTGAAAAACAATATCAAATCAATGAAGCTTTCTAAATATCTAATTCAGAAGGAAAGCTGTTGTTCGTGTTATCTTACCTGCAAACTATCATTTACAAGCTTATCTAAAGCTTGAGACGGAACTTTGGGAATGGAAGCCACAGTTTCTGATATAAATCTCCCTATGTCATTATCTGCCTCAACTCTTCCTTCCTGAAAAGATTAATAAACTGTCAATAGTATGAAAGTGGGAAGCAAAAAAATGTTTTTTTAAGGACGAGAAAGATCTCCTCACCGCCACATCATCAACATATTGGTAGACATCTTCTATCAGGGCAAGCAAATGTTTCATTGATGCTTCCATTCCTTCCAAATCATTGGGTAGTTTGTCCACCGATGTGCTCTTCAGGACATCATCTATAATATAAGGATGCTTGTTAGTCAACCAAATTAATTCAATCCTTACTTACCATCAGTGAATTTCCACACAACATTAACCAATCTGAAGCTACACATACCTTTAAATTCTAATACACAACAAAAAACATTAACCTAATCAAGTTTTTTGTCTTTTTTCAGACCAATGGAGAGGCCTAAACAAGATTTTGTTTCAAGGGTTAAACGCACCAAGCAGGGGTCCAATCCTCGACCTCCGACTCTAACCACTATTGAGATACACTACATTGGCACCTAGTCAAGATTATATTGCATATAAAATACCAATTACCTTCAAACATCAACATAAAATGAAATGTCTATCAAAATCTTTGCAACTCTTCTAGCCATGATTTCCATGACTGGTCAGAAACAAAGATATATAATAAGTTCAACTGAACGGATTATCATATACGAGATCGCAAATGCATGGAAAGAGTCGATGTCTAAATAAACATATTTGAATTCCAAGCAAAGTTATTTATATATGTAGATTCGATCAGATATGGAAATTAATCTAGAAGGCTGCTTTAGAATAGAGTACATACAGCTAACCCTCTCGGCCTCAACCATGCATAAATCCAATGGGATTTCTTGAAACTGTGCAGCAAGTTGATGATCTCCCAAAGACAAGTTTACTGAAACAAAACCTTTTATGCTAGCCTCTCCATTCTTAAATCCAGTATCAACAGTCAGATGAATTGGATTTGAAACCTCCCTGGAGTAAAAGTCATGGATCAGTGCACTACCTCCAGTGACACCTAAACCAGTTGAAAACCTGCACAATTTGACAACAAGATGGAACAGAACAGACAATTAATCATTTGTTTGATTTATGCATAGTATATCATGTGATTATCAGTAATGTATATTTTTTAAACATGCATCAGCAAAATGAATAGAGGTTTATATAAAATATTCACAATAATATACTAGTATATACTCTTCTAGGCAGCTTATGATAAAGAAAGAAGTGTTGAAGGTGTCAATTATGTCGCAGTCCTCTAGGCTAAAAAAAGCTGAAAGTATTGTACTCTATTCTTTAATCACTTTTAAGATTTACTCCCAAGAGGTTTTTATATGCGTGAATGTTACCTATTAATAGAAATAACTAGTGTTATGCTCGTGCACACAATTAATATTTTCGAACATTCTTAAGATTATAAGTTTAAAAAAATCTTCATATATGCTCAATAAAATGTTATGATATTTAAATTATAATAAAATGTAAGTTTGATGTTTTCTAGCAGAAAAAAAAAGTATGATGTTAATTTTTAAACATTATTCCACACTAACTTACACAGTTTGTTAGTAGAAGTTGGTAAATACTTGAGCATATTTGAAATTAATATTTTATATAATCTCTATCATGATCTCATTAGAAATTTGCCAAAATCAATAGAATGGTCGTGATTATTTTTTAAATGCAAGTCTTAGTTTCATTTGTTACAACATTATTTTACGAACCATGACCCATATCATAATTTGCAAGTAACGCCATTTGTAGATGGTTAGGTGTCGCTATTGTTTACGGCACGTGGTGTCTTTGTAATTTTTCTGAAGAAACGGTCAGGAATGATCTATTGTCAAATGTCACCAATTGTCAAACCTATCACTAGCATAAAAAGAGAGTAAAAGGCATGCTATGTATTCTGGCTCGAAACTCACTAGGCACTTCTAAAAAACCTACTTATTCTGATTAATGAGGAGAGGTATAAGAAGGTCCAGGGTTCGAACTCACCACACACTTTAAGAATACCTATTCATTTCGATTAATGTGGAGATGTTTAACAGGTCATTACCTATTCTGTTATTATATAGAGAGATTATTGTGAACACTGGACACTTTGTCTGTCAACATGATGTAATGTCCAGAATATTTAACTTAAAGGAAAAAGCAACTATGTTGGTGTCTTGAGATAAAAGAGTGAGGGACTATCAGTTAATCTAAATGGTATTCTCTAGACAAAATAATAATATGAATCACATAGAAAATACAACTATGAAAAAGTAGATGGAGAAATATGATGCTCTTGTAGCCCTGATGCAGTCCAGAATAATTCATAAACCAAGGAGGTTTAGAAGTAGTTACCATCCAACAATGACTTCTTTTGGGTTAACCTTCTGGTGAGATGATAACATGTTATGGTGGTAATCAATATCCAATGCAACCTACAACAACACGAAAGAATAAACATTCAGATAAGACCAATCATATTTAATAAAATACCAATTCAATTTTTTTTAAAACATCCATTTGTAACATGCCAATAACAATATCATGCTTTACAGAAATGGTCACTAAAAGCTATAACAAATATGATTGAATTCGTCAAAACAGTTCATTTTGCATCCTCGCTTCTAGTCCAACATCAATCCCTATTGCAAGTGCCTGATGTATTAGAAGAAAAAACAAAGGTCGTCCAAGGCAGTAACTAGGCTTCCAAATAATTAATGTGTTTCTGATTCTGCTACAAGATTTAATCTCTCCTTCAATTCTATCAACCCCGTTTCACAAACTTTAAATGAGCCAATATTTAAGCATACATTTCCTCATAATAGATCAAAGATGATGACATCTTGCACTTCCACACAACTACAGATTATAACAATTGTGTTCTCTATGTCAACTTCTCAACTGGTACCCCAAATCATCTTCCAGCACTGTACTGTTTTTTACATATGACACCTCCTTTTCCAATAGCATCTTCAATTTTGAAAATACAAACAATGATTTATATTATCTCGGAACACACTCTAGATCCTCATGGTTAAGAGCTTCTACATCTGCAAGCTCACCATCAACATCCTCTTCCATGTTATCTCCATGCCAGCATTTCACACCTCAACAATGTCAGATTAATTATCTGACACTTATATAGGCCGGCAAAGAAGGAAATTCCATTCCCAACTTGTGAAACTCAATCAGGATAATTTCTGCAGAAGTCTCTTATAAGTCTTTCTCAAGATAGCTAGGGTTCACTTTCTCACTCTCAATAAAACTAACAAATATGATTTTATTAACAGTGGGAGAAACGCTCTGCATCTGTTTAAAAGAGTCTAATTCAACTAAGAACAGCCAATACTTCTAATACAAGTAGGAAACCTAAACTAACTCGATTTGACAATAAATAAAGTTCAGGATGAAAATGAATGAGATGTTATCGAGAACGAGCAGCTGATAAATTAAAACCTGGTCCGAGGATTCGTTGTGAGGAACAGCATAAGAATTTCGAATGTCGATGGTTCCATCAGGCAAGACGGATCCAAGGAGAGTTCCGATGACTCGGTCGGACTGGTCAGGACGGCGGACATAACAATCGCATATGTTGAAGATAACGAGAGGGTGAACCTTTGCGGAAACGCTTGTAGGAAAATTCGGAAGCTGCAATATTGTCTGATTGCTCGACGCCATTTTCTTCCTTCTTCTTCTTCGACAGAACTGAAACAAGTCTTCGAGCTTAAACAACAATAATGAAACTAGGGTTTTGGTTATCGATCTATATATTTTATTTATTTTTATTTTTATTTTATTTTTCGAAAGTTTATAATTATAATATTAAACGATAACTTTGTTACACCTAAACTTTATATTTAAAATAATTATTATTATCATTGTATTTTTTTTTTATTTGTTAAATAATTGTGATTGTATTTATTTACTAATGATAATCAATAATTGGAAGGGAAAAACAGACTCCGGTTGATAAATAATAAAAAAATGTAATTTAAATAAATTTATAAATTACTCAATGTCAAATTTTAAAGTCATTATTATCAATAGCAAATAAGTAAAATATAAATATATATATATATAAATTCGAAATTATTTAAATATGTAAACATTTTATCATTTATATTTTTTTCTGTTAATACTCTTTAACATTTCATTTGTTAAATATTGAATTCACTATTTTATATATATTAAAATAAGCATGGTATATATTGTGGGCTGCATTTATTCTATCTATTTTTTAATTATATTTATTTAATTAAAAATCTTTCTTTTAAATAATTATTATTTGTTAGTATTAATCAACTTAATTTTGTTTTTTAATTTGAGTATTAATCTTTGAGAATGGATTGATGGACATATATAATAGAATGTGAGGATTGTTGCATTCAGAAAAAAAAAATAACATCTTTTATTCATTTGATTAAATATGACATTTTTTTAACAATTTCATCTTAAATTTGACAACTAAAACAGTTAAGTATAAATAATTTAATCATAGAAAATAATTCTTATTAAAAAAAATGTGGTAAACACTTAAAAGGGAAATGTCTCACTTTGATTCCATCTTTTATTTAAAGTATTTGTTTGAGCTTTTATTTTGTTTTTTTTTTACTAATGTCATATTTCTCTTGAGAAGGAAAAAAATAATTTTTAAGAGATTCTGATTTGTCTCACTTTGATTCCATCTAAATTTGTTTTTCTGTTATATACTACAACCATTTAGATCACTATTCTTCTAGGTTCTAACAACTTATAGCCTCATTCGGTTTATTTGTATGAATTATGTACAAAATAATATGTTGGTGAGTGGAAAAAATAGTATATAATCAATTTACTTGAATAACTCAAGTATTTGTTACTTTTTTTATCCATTCTTTCTAAGAAATAAATTTGACCCAATTTGTTAAACATAAGGCATTTGATGGGGTTCAAAATCAGTGCTATATTAAGACAAAATAAATTATGGGTAATAGTTTATGAATTATGTATTATAGGGACGGATCAAGGGGTGGGTTTGAAAAAAAAATTAAAATTATCTTAAAATATTTTTATCATGACGTGAATAAAATAAAGGAAAAATTATGGATCAAAATTTGGGTTAGCATTCTTTTGTTTAGATTTATAGAAGAAAATAGTGAATAAAAAAAAATAAATAAGTCATATTGCTTCTATAACTTAATTTTATTTATTTTTTAGTTAGGTTTAAGTTTAACTCAACCTAAGTAATTATTTTTGAAAGAAAAACATTCTTATATATTTATTTATATATATATTTAATGTTATAAAATCAAAATAAATTTAGCAAAGGAAAACATTAAGTAAGTTTTTATGTAATTAAATATAATAAAAGTCTTAAAAATTATAACAAAACATTAGTTATTTAATATAAATCAATAAAATAACAATTATCAGCACAAAAACATTACAAAAAAAAAAATTACTATTTGTAATGAAGGAGGGTTTCCTATGTATGTTTTTAATTGAATATGAAATGATTCAATATCATCAATTATGCGTGATTTAAAAAAATAAAAAAAAATATTTAAAATAAACTCTAAAAAATAAAAAATATGTAGCTAAAAAAAGAACATGTTTTACAAAAATGGTCACACTAACATTAGGTATATAATATATTTTTTTTAAAGTTGGAAAGATATTACCTTAATATTAAATATTTATCATAAAATATTATATTAAACATAACAAAAATATGAAAGAAAAAAATACCCATAAGTTATAAAAACACTCAAATAATTATATCAATCAAATCCTAACAAATAATTAAATTCCAATTAATCATAATCAAAATATCTCTAACCAAACAAACATCTAATAATAATAATAATTAGTAGATTTATCTCACATCTTTTTATTTATTTCTCTCAAACAATATAAAAAAAATCATTTCTTCAGACTAACCTACTCCCAAATTGTGTAATATATAAAAAACAAAACAAATCAGGTATCACTATTAAATTACGCGGTAATCAAATTTTGTGTTGAATTTAAAATATAAAGTATTATTAGCATGGTTGGTTAAAGAGTTGTACTTGTTTTTGTTAGGTTATGATCAATTCGGACACTTTCAAAATTAAGCATCATTTTATATATATATATATATAATATTTATAATATTTATGTTCTCCTTGTTCTCTCACAAGGATAAAAGTGGAATAATTTTTATTTATTTATTTTTGTAAAAATACTATTTTGCCCCCTCCTTATGAGAGTAGCAGAGGATTCGACTTTAGACTTAAACTCTAAAAAATCTAAATAGGGATGGAATGGGCTTAAGCCCACAATCTTAACCTAAAATTAGGTCTAGTTTAAAAAATTAATTTAAAAAAAAAATTTGGTGAGATATGAACCTATAATCAAATAAAATTTATAAATTATTATCTTAAATTATTATCTTAAATTATTAAGTTACAACATTTTATGTTTAAAATTATAATAAATTTAACTAAATAATTTTTTTTTTTTAAAATAGGCTGGCCATGTGGGCTGTCCTAACCCAACCCAACTCAGGTACTTGCCGGGCTTATCTCATATAAACCCATACAAAGGTGTAAATTCTAATCTAAAAGATGTAGTGCTCAATTTTTAAAGGTTTACTTTATAGTGTTTGAAATTTTTGTATCTTGTGAGAGAGATTAAGTATGAAATGTAAAATATAATTTTAAGAATATTCATTTTTCAAAAGTAATTGGTTATTTAAGCCTATTTTCTTTGCTTGGTCCCAATACAAATATAAAGAAAAATGAAAAAGGTGTGGGCCATAGAGCTCAATATATTAATGTTGATTTTATATTGTTAGGAATTTTGTAATCTTATATTAGAGAAATATATTAAATATGAAATGATGATAGAAAATTTAAGAATACTTATTTTTGTTGTCCAACTATTCTACTCTTTTCAAAACTAATTTGATAAGACTATTTTTGTTGCTCATTGCATATACAAATACATTAGAAAGTTAAAAAAAAAAATAGAGTATTGAGATATATCACTTAATTAATGTTGATTTTTGTAGGGTTTGAGATTTTTATGAGTTGTTTGAATTTTAAAAAAATATATATTACTTATGAAATGATAAGAGCAATATGTTTGAGAATACTTATTTATTGTATATTCTCTTAAGTAATTGTTCTGCTCTTTTTAAAATAATTTGATAATTTATAGGGTCAATACAAACTCATTGAAAAATTAAATGGGACTATAACACTTTAATAATGTTGATTTTATAGAGATTTTCATGAATTGTGATTTGGATTTGATAAAGATATTAGTTTTGAAATGATAAAGTATTATATTTGAGAGTACTTAATTTGTATATATTCTTCTCTAATTATTATAATTTTTTCCAAAATTAATTTGATAGGCCTATTTTTATTTGTTTGGTCCAGATACAAACACATTTAAGATTTAAAAAAAAAGTATCAGACATATATCACTATTCATTTTGGCTTTATAGTAATGGGATTCTTGTGACTAGTGATTTGGACTTAGAAAGTATTTGCTTTTGAAATGATAAGAGTATGTTTATTTGTCTTGTGAGTGTGTTCATACTAAAAAAAATTGAATTGTATGGAGGGATTTTAATTTATCAAGGTTGCCTATTTTTTATTATTATTATTTTAAGAGTATTGAAAGGGCAACGAAAATATAACAAAAACAAGACTACAAGAGAGAGAAATAAATGTTTAAATTGAATTCCCAGTTATTGTCACAAATTATATCTCTTTCTCTTAACTCTCTTTAACAAAAATCGTCTTCAAACTTAAAACCTTAGATTTATTCATTGCGTGAACTTAAAAACACAATTTTTTTTAGAAACGATAGGTTTTTTTGCTTGATGTGATACAAACATATTGAAAAGTATGGAGCAATTTTACTTTATTAAGATTGACTTTATATTTTTGAAATCTTTGGTGAATTGTAGATTTGGATTTGAGAAATTTATAATACTTTATATTTTTGAAATTTTTGGTGAATTGTAAATTTGGATTTGAAAATTTTGTAATACTTTGTATTCCTGAAAACTTTGGTGAATTGTAAAATTGGATTTGAGAAATGTATTACAAATAAAAAAGCAATCTACATATATTTATAGCATACAAAAACTACTTTTTAAATATCAGATTACACAAATATAAAATAATTTTTTCAATTTTTAAAATTGTCCAAATATAAACTCTAAAACTAATGTTCATTGTAATGAAAACATGAATTCTTACTAGAGAACATTTTTGTTTTGGTGGTATAATAATAATAGAATCTATACAAAAGTTTTTTTTATTTGAATTTTAAAAAACATAATATAATTAAAATTATTTTATCAAATTTTCATTAATCAATATTATTTAATTAATTAAAATACTCTTTAATTATGTTATAAAAAGATTATTTTATCATATTATATATATATATATATATGTTCAAAAATAATATCAACTTTTAAAAAAAAAATAATTCAATATTTATTCACATAAATTTATATTAACCAGCTCTAAACAAAAATATAAAAAAAAAACTATTTAGCAATATTAATAAACAGAATTAATATTTTTGTAAATTTATATATTTCTTAATTAAATATTTATTTTTTTTCTCTTTTTTTATTTTACTAATTATTTAATCAACTTCTTTATCCTTTTATATTTTTCTTATATAATATTTTTATGAAAGTATTTTTTCTTTAATTAATCAATTCTTCTTTTATTAATTAATTAATTTCGCTCTATTTATCTATTTTTATTCCTTCGTCTATTCATATATTAGTATTCGATATTTTAATTTTATTTTTTCTACTATTTCACGTTGTCTTACATCAATATTAATTATTTTAAAATTGTTTGGTCTCTTTTCGAAACTAATACTTAAGTATTATAATGATTCATCTTTGAAAGAACCATTAAATTTGGATAATAATAGATATTAATCCATCCAACATCAAAAAAGTAATAACTAAGATTATACAAAAAAAAAAAAAAAAAAAAAAATAACTTAATGATTTTATTTACTATTATTATAAACCTCAATAAAAAAAAATTAAATAGAAAGACTATTAAATTTATTTTTGTTTATATTAAAAAAATAAAATAAAAATCACATAAAAGTTAGAGAAAAAAATAAAAGGAGAGAAATTAATTAATAAATGAAAAGAATAAATAAATAAATTAATTAATTAATTAATAAAAAAAAGATAGAGAGAAAATTAATATTAATTAAGAAATATATAAATTAAAAACAAATTAACTCTCTTTATTGAAAGAGGTCAAATAAGCCAATTTTTTTTTTTATAGTATATACGTTTAAAGCTATTTTTATTAGCTCATACGTCTAACTAAGCTAGTTATACAAATATATACTTCTAGATTAAATTTTTTTTCTAGTATAAATTAAGATTAATGACATTATTTCAATTTTATACATATTTGGATAGTCCAGATAACTATCTTCTCATTCAAATCCAAAAAGAACAACGATAAAAAATCAATTTGTTCGGTTCGAATATGGTGGAAACAGTTTTAAATTGACATCCCTATCAAGAGTATATAGTTGCACCAAGTGACTTATTTTCTAGTCTCTATATTATCACATCATTAACATTATTAGTCAGTTTTATACAATTTTGGTTTACCTTTTTTAGATATTAGATACTTCCAAGCCTCGTGAACATCGTGGTACAATTTGAAATATTCCAATTGATTAGTCATGGCACACACAAATTGACCGGGGCACCTAATTATGTCTCTTTCTTCTTTCTTTTTTACTATATTAAATTAATATTTATTATGAATTAATTTTTTCATAAATCATTAATAAATTATAATTCACAAGATGTCATATGTTCCGGTACATATCTATATTAGGGTTAAGTGGGGGTTAAGCCCACTTTAATATATATATATAACTAAAAATGTGATATAACCCTATAACTTTTTTATAAGTTATCTTCATTTATTTTTATAATTTTAAAAAATAGGTATGAATTTTTATTTAGTCTAACCGTTTTTTTCATATTTTTTCAAGCACCCTTCAATAATTTTTCAAGTTCATCCTAACTTCGAATTTTGGATAGTCCCTGTCGTTCAGACTTATATTCAATCTATTTTTTCAAAAATCATAATGTGATAGTTTTATTTTTGTCATTGTAACATGTGATATATGTAGATAACTTCCTAGTTAATATCGAAGAATTGTAAACAAAACAAGACCTCGATAATCCATAATATTGTTGTCTTCAAAAAGCGAAACAATTCTTTCATTTTCTCATTTTGCTCCTCTAAAACGATGAAATATATTTACCCTTCTAACAAAGGTTTGTGCAATTATTCACTTTGACAATAGCAAAGTTATATTACCCAACTTAAAAAAATTAAATAGGTATACTATCTAATATAATAATTATTTTCACTTATATATTTTTGAGCTTTTATAATCATCATGAGAGAGGAATAAAGAAACCTATAAAGAATACCCGAGTTTTTAGATAGTTGTTTAGAAGTTTGGATTGATGTTACTGATATGTCAGACTTACGTGTAAATATACATATATATTTGGGTTATCATTCAAATTATTCTTTGATGGACTGTTAAATTTTTTTAAACATTAAAAACTAATTTTTTTTACATTTTTTATCAAATAAAAGTTTTAATTTATAATTCGAATTTGATTAAAATAATCCAAAATTGAACAAT
Organism: Impatiens glandulifera; assembly: GCF_907164915.1. Taxonomy (NCBI): domain Eukaryota; kingdom Viridiplantae; phylum Streptophyta; class Magnoliopsida; order Ericales; family Balsaminaceae; genus Impatiens; species Impatiens glandulifera. The sequence continues at coordinate 48,550,688 of NC_061866.1, read as the reverse complement.
TTGTTTGGATTATTTAGAATTAATCTTAAATAATTTTATTAGAATATGAAAAATAAAATTAATTATATATAAAAATATGAAAGGAGATTAAATTTGAATTTTCAGCAAATACTTTGTAATCTTAGATATATTAAAATAATAGTTTAAAATTTAATAATATAATTAATAGAAAAATGTAATGAAATGACGTGTTATTTGAGATTAATTAATCTCACATTATCTATTAAAAATTAGTCAACTAAATCAAGTTTGATAAGAAAATGCAATTATCAAAATATTAGGTGTAGCAAAGTGTTAAAGTCAACTCAATAGATCTACTATTATTTTTTTCTCTTTTACTTTTATAACTAAACTAGCTATCTCATATTTTCAATTAATCTATGGTCATTATTGATTATAAAACCTATAAATAAATTTCTAAATTGTTTATATATTTTCCAGTCTCACATTTTATTTATTTAGTCTCTCCTAGAAATGGGTTGATGGTATTGGGCAGATTCGCCGACTAATAGAAAACATGTCAAACTCGATTAGCGTCAATGTATTGATTAGTCCCATTCATAAACTCGCGTTTATCCGAACCCTACTAATAACCGAAGTCTAATTAGATATATCAAATAAAAATGATTATAATATATTTTGGTGTATAAATTTATCAAATCAATCAATAATAATACGGTAGAACAATGTTGGCTCTTATTTATTTAATATATTATAATTATTAGTTATCGCATTTTCATTAATTTGGATATTCATATGTAACCACATGATTATAATAATTCATCTATTATTTGGCTAATTACTTAATGTTAAGATAAGTCAAAGGCTGACTATATATATAACGTGCTCTGTTTGTGTACATACATAATACATTTATTTAATATATATATATATTTATTTATATTAAGCTCAAATAAAACTAGTCAGTTCAAGAACCGTGATGGTTTACGTCATCATTAGTAGTCCATATTATTCCGAGCTTAATTAATTAATTTTGTTTTTTCCTAAGGTACTTGAAACTAATTAATAGTAAATAATTTTACAATTTAAATATATAATTAATTTGACTTCATTTAATTTTTTAAAAATATTTAACAACTTTTTATACATTATATATAATAGTAATAATAAAATATTCAATAATTAAAAAAATGATAAAATATAGATTATATATAGACAGGAGTGATAAAAGAGAAAATAAGACAGGAAAAATGATAAAGTTCATGAGAAGAGAGAAGAGAGAAGAGAGAAGAGAGAAGAGAGAAGAGAGAAGAGAGAAGAGAGAAGAGAGAAGAGAGAAGAGAGAAGAGAGGAAAAATTTATTAATTTTTCAACAAATTTAATTATCACATAATTTTTTTTTAAATTTTCTCTCCCAATTATTATTTTTATATATAATAATAATAATAATAAAATGTTCAATAATTAAAATATATATATATATAAATAATAATAAATAAATAAATAAAATGGTAAGAGAGAGAGATTATAACTTTATTTTAAAATGCTATGAATCTGAGATCTGCATCGGTTCTTCTTGAACATGTTCTATCATTCTTTGTTTTTGTCAGCCGACCAACAATATTATAATAATTTTTAATCTGTATTTTATTATTTGAACTTTTCTGATTATATATTAGTAATTTTTCTGGTGAAGAATCTTTGATCCACATATACATATATTTATTATGTATATTCGCAGAATATGCATTTTCAGGCTCATCTCATGTGGTTCCATTATTGACATGGTTTTGATTTTTTATGTCTAATTGGTTGACATATAACATGTATTATAATGTATTTATGTCTTTTTAATTGTATATTTACATAATACATGTCTATATTCAATGCATCAATGTATTTTATCATATTATATATTATAGTAACCCTTTTATTGAATTAAATAAAGGATATTGATTAGTTGTATGAATTCAACATACAACTATTATATACATGGGTTGAACTAACACCACTCCCTTTCAAAAAAAAAAATGAAATAAACACAATAAAAGAAAATAAACATAATAAAAATAACTTATATAATGTATTATTTTCAATATTATTTATGAAGATATTTTCCTTCGAGACCTACTCAAGAAAAACAATGTTTTACTGTCTTCCTTGTTGGTATATATTAATTGTTGTCTTTTTCTTGTTGTAATCTTATGAGTTGCTCATTGAAGAGTATATATGCACCATCTTAATTGTTGTTTTTTTTGTTCAATTATTGGTTGTTGGAAACAACAGTTAATTGAAATAAAAATGGTTGTTTTTAATAGAAGTTGACTCACAATTCTTATTATATTTTGGTGGTGATATAAAATGAGAGGAAAATTATATACTTAATTAATTACTTAGATTATAACATTTCGGATTATCCTTAACTTATTATATTTTGGTGGTGATATAAAATGAGAGGAAAATTATATACTTAATTAATTACTTAGATTATAACATTTCGGATTATCCTTAACAAGTGAGTAATATTTTATCTCTTGTTTTTGGAAGTTATGTAATTATACATAAATGATAGATTTTTTTCCTATTTTATTTTGATTATAATCTCGCCTTTTATTAACTTTATTTTTAAGTAAAAAACCTAATTAACAAAATAAAAAATAATTGGGAAAGTGAATTTGAGAGAGAATGACGTGATTAAACTGATTAGTTGAAAAATAACCAATTTTTCCTCACTGTTTATTCATTTTTCAGTCAACGTGATGACACGTCATTCCTTCCCTCATTTCCTCTTCCATATAATTAATCACGTACCACACCAAATAGCGACAAGAATAATTTATAAGAGATTAAATGTTAATTTCACTAAAATCATTTTAAATGAATGAAAAAATAATGGCCTAAATATCAACCATTTTGTTTTGAGGGCAAAGACTATAATTTTGGATGAGAACATTATGAGCCACCTCAAGTTTGACAAATTCTTTGAGGATGTCTATAAATAAAATAAAACATAACCTAATATAAAATATAATTAAATTTAAGTTGAATCATTGAATTTTAATAGATTCTAAATTAGCCAATAAAATAATACAATAGAGTGATAACTGAGTGAATATAATATAATATTATAAGTACATTGGCTACAAAGTAGAAGAGAATAAATAATATATTTTTTTTATATTATTGTTTGGACTTTATAGTGTGTGATAAGATAAGAGGAGACAAACAGTGTTAATGCAATGGTCATAAATTTATTGGTCTTTGTGACAAGTGGCTCAACACCAATGTCTTATAAAGTGTTCTTTCTTCTACATATATATGTGGCCTCAAATTATTGGTTATAAACTGTCCATATCCAAATAAATGTAATAAATGAAATAAATGAAATAAATAATATTAGATACTTGTTTTATTTGTAAATATTATTATTTTTTGTTTTAAAAATGATTGATTTTATTAAAGAAGGCTCCGGCTTTTTAAAATAACGGCTCTAGGTTGACTCAAGAGACACAACCCTCTTCCAAAGTCACAAGCATCTTTAAGGGTATATCCCTCCGTGACGGAAAAACAAACGGAAAGGGATACCCTAAAGAAGAAGAAGAAAGGGTTTCTGTAAAGTGAAACGAAATTGTTCTATATATAGCAGAGGTTTCATCGGGATATCAACCAATTGCTTCCTCTCTTTCATCTTCATCTTCAATTAGAACTGCGATCATCATCTAATCTGAACAACGACTGGGAATTCTAACTGTTCTCAGGTTTTCAAATGATTTCATCTGCATTATCTGTATATGATCGATGTTTCTTCTTTATCTATCTAATTCATTGTTTTAACGTTCCGATTTACTCGGACTGACGATATTTTGTTTTTCTCAGAAACCTAAGTTGAAATCTGGTCAATGGCGAACCGGAACTTGGAGAAATTGGCATCGATTGACGCGCAGCTGAGGCAACTTGTTCCTGGGAAGGTTTCTGAGGATGATAAGCTTGTGGAATACGATGCTCTTTTGCTAGATCGGTTTCTAGATATTCTTCAAGACTTGCATGGAGAAGATCTCAAGGAAACGGTAATTTCGTAGTTAATTTTACACTAGTGTGATTGTTTGTTTGACTTTGAGAATCAATCAGATTGAACGATCTGATTCGGATTATCAATGAGTTTGATAGGGATTAGTCATGATTAACTGATTTAACGTATAGATTATGATTTTTTTTTGTCTTCTTGGATCTTTGACTTAAGAGGACATGTTAATTTCTTGTAGCCTTGTAGGTTAAACCTAGATAAATGTATATTATATTAGTACTGGATTAGAGTGATTGATAAACTTTCCTCAATTCTGCATTTGATCATGATTATACGTCTTGCTGATAGGTTCAAGAATGCTATGAACTGTCTGCCGAGTATGAAGGGAAGCATAATCCTCAGAAGCTTGAGGAGCTTGGAAGTGTACTTACTAGTTTGGATCCGGGGGATTTGATTGTTATTTCAAAGGCATTCTCTCACATGCTTAATTTGGCCAATTTGGCGGAAGAGGTTCAAATTGCTCATCGTAGACGGATTAAAAAATTGAAGAAAGGGGGTTTTGGAGATGAGAACTCTGCAACAACCGAATCAGACATTGAAGAGACGCTAAAAAGGCTGGTTTCAGAGCTAAACAAGACTCCTGAAGAGGTTTTCGAGGCTTTGAAAAACCAAACAGTGGATCTGGTCTTCACAGCTCATCCCACTCAATCTGTTCGACGATCCCTGCTTCAGAAACATGGAAGGTTTGCTTCTTCCTGAAACCTGCATTTATCATCTTAGATTGGATGTTAACTCAATTGTTTCCTTTTCCTTTCCTTCTTTACTGTTTCTTAGGATAAGGAATTGCTTAGCCCAATTGAATGCGGAAGATATAACTCCTGATGATAAACAAGAACTCGACGAGGCTCTCCAAAGGGAGGTGAGTTTTTATCAGTATATCCCCTTTTGCATTCTCTTTTCGAAGCTAAATCACTCATTTTCCCTTAATCTTCCTTTTTTACATCCAGATTCAAGCTGCCTTCCGCACAGATGAGATTCGAAGAACTCCTCCCACACCCCAAGATGAAATGAGAGCTGGAATGAGTTACTTCCACGAAACAATCTGGAAGGGTGTTCCCAAGTTCTTAAGACGTGTAGACACTGCTCTCAAGAATATTGGAATAAATGAGCGGGTTCCATACAATGCCCCTCTTATCCAATTCTCTTCATGGATGGGTGGTGATCGCGATGGTAATCCGAGGGTTACACCTGAGGTCACTAGGGATGTCTGTTTGTTGGCTAGAATGATGGCTGCTAACTTGTACTATTCTCAGATAGAAGATCTCATGTTTGAGGTTTGCATGACAAAAGATTTCTATCATTTTCACAAGCACTTCTAAAGATTTTTGCTTAACAATTCATTATGAATTCTTGTTTGCCAGTTGTCCATGTGGCGTTGCAGTGACGAGCTTCGTGCTCGAGCTGATGAACTACAGAGGTCCTCAAAGAGAGATGCCAAACACTATATAGGTAGTTTATCCAATTATTAAATTTACGTATAGTTTGTTTGTTCTAATATATACACGAATGAATGAGTATATATAATAATGTGTAATGCAGAGTTCTGGAAACAAGTACCTCCAAACGAACCATATCGTGTTCTCCTTGGTGAGGTGAGGGATAAACTATATCAAACACGCGAAAGGTCTCGACATTTATTGACCAATGGTGTTTCAGACATTCCGGAGGAGTCCACTTTCACTAACGTGGAGCAGGTACTTGTTTTAAACTTTTAGTAGAGGGTAATGCAAAGAAAACATGATCTTGGATCTTGGTCTAATCATTTGTGTGTGTAGTTCTTGGAACCACTTGAACTTTGCTACAAATCTCTTTGTGCATGCGGGGATCGTTCGATTGCTGATGGAAGCCTACTCGATTTCTTGAGACAAGTGTCCACTTTCGGGCTCTCTATTGTTCGACTCGACATAAGACAAGAATCCGAACGCCATGCTGACGTTATGGACGCCATAACGAAGCATCTCGAGATCGGATCTTACCTAGAATGGTCGGAGGAAAAACGTCAGGAATGGCTCTTATCCGAACTAAGCGGAAAGCGGCCATTGTTCGGCCCGGATCTTCCCAAGACGGAAGAAATATCGGACGTACTGGACACGTTCCATGTGATATCGGAACTTCCATCGGACTGTTTCGGAGCTTATATAATCTCGATGGCCACGGCTCCTTCCGATGTCCTAGCAGTAGAGCTTCTGCAACGCGAATGTCACGTGAAGAATCCTTTGAGGGTTGTTCCTTTGTTCGAGAAGCTTGCCGATCTCGAGGCTGCCCCTGCTGCTGTTGCTCGTCTTTTCTCGATCGAATGGTACAAAAACAGGATTAACGGGAAACAGGAGGTCATGATTGGGTACTCTGATTCTGGAAAAGACGCTGGACGTCTAACCGCAGGGTGGCAGTTGTACAAGGCTCAAGAGGAGCTTGTTAAGGTTGCTAAGAAGTATGGTATAAAGTTGACCATGTTCCACGGCCGAGGTGGGACTGTCGGTAGAGGAGGCGGGCCGACTCATCTTGCTATATTGTCTCAGCCGCCGGAGACTGTTCAAGGTTCACTTCGAGTTACGGTTCAAGGTGAAGTCATTGAGCAATCGTTCGGTGAGGAACATCTTTGTTTCAGAACACTTCAGAGGTTTACAGCTGCTACTCTTGAGCACGGGATGCATCCTCCTGTATCTCCAAAACCGGAGTGGCGGGCATTGATGGACGAAATTGCAGTCATTGCCACTGAGGAATACCGGTCCATTGTTTTTAAAGAACCTCGATTCGTGGAGTACTTCCGTCTGGTATGTTGTTGTTGTGCTATTCTCCTCGAGGATTTTAATAATAATAGTAAACCACGGTCTTAAAAAAAATGAAATATTTTGCAGGCTACACCGGAATTGGAGTACGGGCGAATGAACATTGGAAGCCGGCCGTCGAAAAGAAAGCCTAGTGGGGGAATTGAATCTCTTCGTGCTATTCCATGGATCTTCGCATGGACTCAGACGAGGTTTCATCTCCCGGTTTGGCTTGGGTTTGGTGCGGCATTCAAGTACGCGCTTAAGAAGGATGTTAGGAACATCCATATGCTGCAGGAGATGTACAACGAGTGGCCATTCTTTAGAGTTACAATTGACTTGATTGAAATGGTGTTTGCTAAGGGAGACCCAGGGATCGCAGCTTTGTATGACAAACTCTTAGTCTTGGAAGAACTATGGCCATTCGGCAAGAATTTAAGAACCAACTTTGATGAAACAAAGGCCCTCTTACTCCAGGTACTTGCGTGAATAATTTCGATTTAGTTAATATATTCCATTTGGCAATATCGTTTTATGATCCGTTTTCTTTCTGGGCATGCAGATTGCAGGGCACAAGGATCTTCTAGAAGGAGACCCTTACTTGAAGCAAAGATTGAGACTACGTGACTCGTACATTACTACACTAAACGTGCTGCAAGCGTACACGTTGAAGAGGATTCGCGACCCGAACTATCACGTGAAGCTGAGGCCCCATATCTCGAAGGAGTATTTGGAGTCGAAACCTGCAGATGAACTCATAAAGCTGAACCCGACAAGCGACTATGCACCTGGTTTGGAGGATACCCTCATCTTGACCATGAAGGGTATTGCTGCTGGCCTACAAAACACCGGTTGAAGAAAAACCATCCCTTTGGTTTGTGTTTGTTTGTTTGTTTTGTTTTTATTGTCTTCATGCTTTGTTTGTTAAGGGAGAAACATTGGCAGTGTGGCTGGCTCAAGCCCGAGTCAGTTTAATAAGTTAAGGTCTGTGCTTGAGAAAGCCGACCAACAATAAAAACCTTGAGCTTAGATGTGTTGTGTTAAATTGAGTTGGTTAATATTTTATTTTCCGAGCTATTGCGACAGCTTCCCCTTTTTAATTGCGGTATAAGATTTTCTATCCATGTTTTCAATTCATTTTTATAGTTTTGAGTTGGGATGTTATCTTAGAGAACATTTTATTACTAAATTAAATTGGTTGTGAAATTAGATAACAATAAGTTTTAGATTAAATAATTTTAAAAAATTAAATATCATCTTACTCATTTCTTATTTATCAAATTAATTAATTAAAATATTAAAATAATTTTTCAAATTATTATTTTTTATTTTATTTGTATATATTAATATCTTTTAAATAAAAAAATATCTAAATCTCTTTAAAATCATAATCAATCATTAATTTTTTTTATTTCTAACTTATTTTAATAACTTAAGTCTAACAAGTTTTTAAAATTTTAAATTTTTGATTATTTTTCTTTTTTTATAAGTAAAGGACATAAAGTCAACAAGTCATATCAACAATTACAAAAGTGAAAAAATATTAAAATTACATCAACTTGAAAAAAAGTTGAACATATTTTGTGTTAGATAAGTTTTCTAAATTAAAAAAAAAAAACTAAAAAAGATGAGGTATTGTCAATTGTGCAATAAGAAACCCTTTATCTTGTTGGTGATGGGTTACATAAAATATGTAAAATTTTAATTAATTAAATTACTACAATTTTTTATATTTAAATTTCAGAAAACATTCAACCCAATCAAGCCAGGCGCATAAGTCACGATTCACAACCGACTTAATAATAATAATAACAATTATAGAAAAAGGAAAAGAGGAAAATTGAAAAGAATTCCATAAAGGAAGGCCCTACTTGCAAAATGCCCTAATTATACATCTTTGCGTAAGAACTCCCCAAGATTCGACATTTTTTTTAGTCAATCAATCAGCTTCCCCTTTCTCCAAATCTCTCTCTCTCTCGCTCTCTGTATCGTCTTTCTTTTGGGCGTTACTCTGCAAACATACTTTCATCTCCCATGGCAAACAGCAATCTACCTCGTAGAATCATCAAGGTATCAACCTCGATCTTCTTTCTTAAATCTCGATCCTTCCTTCGTTCTTTGAGATTTTCTTTAATTGGGTTCTTCACTTTCAACGCCCAACTCTTTCGATACATGTTCTTCTTGATTGAACATTTGGGTACTTTACGCTCTTCTTTTCTTCAATTATGTTGATCGATTTCCTTTTTTCCATCTTTCAGGAAACCCAGCGTCTCCTTAGCGAACCAGGTATACCCTTTCCTTTCCTTTTTCTATCTAACTTGTAAATTCATGTTTGATTGTGCATCCATTCACAATTGGGTAGCGATTGATCAATTAAAGGTGTACATTTGAGTTAATTTTCTTAAATCTTCTTATTTTTACCTATTGTTCAGCACCTGGTATTAGTGCGTCCCCATCAGAAGAGAATATGCGTTACTTTAATGTTATGATTCTTGGACCTTCTCAGTCTCCATATGAAGGTAAAGAAAGTTCATTCATTTAGAGGTATCAATTTACTTTGTTTATACTTAAAGTAGCAAAATGCCATTTTCCATTTCTGTTCAGGAGGGGTTTTCAAGTTGGAATTGTTTCTGCCTGAAGAGTACCCAATGGCAGCTCCCAAGGTCTCCACATTTTTGATAATAATCTGGAATAACTTGTTGTTTTCCTCAATTTGATATCTAATTTTCATATTGTAGGTTCGGTTTCTCACCAAAATATACCATCCCAACATTGACAAGGTCTGTTATGAGAATGAAAGCTTCCTTGATTGTTGATTCATTTCTGTACTTAAATGTTTTCTGTCATCAACAAATTGATTTTGCTTTTATGAATGAAAGCTTGGAAGAATTTGTCTGGATATTCTCAAGGACAAATGGAGCCCTGCTCTTCAGATTAGGACTGTTCTCTTAAGGTAGTGTTGTTTCTTTGTTATAGTCTAGACTCTAGAGTGTTGTTCTTTTTAGTGATTATCTAATTAAAGATTGTTGATGCCAGCATTCAAGCACTTTTGAGTGCACCGAACCCAGATGACCCACTTTCAGAGAATATTGCCAAGCATTGGAAGACCAATGAAGTTGAAGCTGTCGAGACAGGTCAATACTTATCCCATTTTTTCATCAAACCTAAGTGTTTGTTTTTTCAAATTGGATTATTTCTATAAAACCCTACATCAAACAAACACATTTCTTCATTGTTGCATTTGATGATGATATTTTGATACCCGGGTTTTGGTTTGTTGAAAATGCAGCAAAAGAATGGACACGCTTGTACGCAACCGGTGCTTAGTATGTAAGACATGAATTGAAAACCATGCAAGCTCTATCATCTATGTATCTGTAATTGACAGACAGTAGGATCTTGCAAGAACAATATCCTCAGCTTGTTTGAACATTTATTTCATTTGCTCATAATTATGTTCTTGCTTCTAAAACCTAGCTTGGAAATTGTACTATATTTTTCTTCTTTTGGGTGCATACCAGTTTACTCTCTCTTGCTCTCTATCTGTTTGTGGTAATATTTTTACAAGTGTAATCAATTTTAAAATGAGTGTCCATTATTATGAAAGAAGCTACCCAGTTCTCTGATTCCTAAGCAAATAAAACTAAGATACTAAGGGACCATTGCTTGATATAGAAAGACAAATAAAAATATTGGGAAATCCCCTTTTTTCTTAATTAGATGGTTTTATATAATATAATTCATAAGAAGAAAATGAATGACTTCACATAAATGCACAACTACTGTACAGATTACAGAGGTTAGAACCATGAAAATGTGGCTTGCTGCATTTGGGTGTTATGGCTCATCATCTTCCTTTGGATTAAAAGACTGAACAAGACAAAGCACCAAAAATTATACACATCAAGAGAATAGGATGAAATTAAAAATATGGATGATAGATAGAGAATAACAAATAAATTTACCTTATGAAACAGAGCTTAGTAACAAATGAGTATATTTCTATCTGGATCTGGATTTGGGAGTAAAGGATGAGATTGTGGGTCTTTTCATGGACATATGTTCCATTCTTCTGCTCTTAGCAGCTTGGATCTGATCTGCAAGGGAGATATCTCTGTGCCCGTCTTCTTTCTTTACACAATCAAGGTTTAATTTTTCCCAAGGCCGATAATCTTGATTACTGATTTTACCATTTGTAGACTTCTTTTTATGGATCTGCAAACATAAAGTAGTAGTGTTAATACCAAAATGGATCTGCAGACAACTCCAGTATTTGATTCATACCTTTGTTAGTCTTTCCTTTAGTTTCACTTCTTGGTTAACAGGGAATTCTCCCGAATTCTTGAAAGACTTTATCTTGATTGCCTCTACTTTATTTTCTTGCTCTTTCTCTTTTCGAGCAAGTTTTGATATCCTTTCTTCTTTTGACCGTGTTGCTCTCTCTGCGCGGAATCTTGCTTGTAGTTTTGCCATTTCTTTAGCCTTAATTTGGTCTTCTGCTCTCTGATGCAGCTCTAAAGCTATTTGTTCCTTCAACTTGTCATAGCTATCCCATTCTAGTTCCGTTTGGTCCTTTCCACCTATCTTTGCAGCACTGGATATACTTTCAGACCATAAATCCAATATTTTTTCCTTCGATCTCTTTTCTTTCAACCGCTTTTGCCAAACCTTTCTGAGTGAAGATCGAAGTTTCACCTTGGTGTGATAACTGCAGCAAAACATAACAATAATTATCTTCTTTTTATTACATCCCAATCAAGAGGTCTATTGCGAATGTAAATGTGATGAACCAATTTATGAAAACACAAACCCACCTGTGAGGAGCTCGAGGAGACTCGGAAATCTTCTTTCTCACCTGAAGGAAGTAGATTGAGTTATTAGAGGTGATATACTACATCAAACAGACCTAGACAGATAAGAATTTGAACTCAAACAGTAATCGTGCCAAACACAGTTGAAGACAAAGACACAAAATATCCTAAAGCTGAATGATTCTTACTCGACTTCACCTTGGGATTTGCCATGGCTTCTTTTGTTCTTTGACTGATCCTTTCTAGACTCTCTGCAGAATAAAGAAAACAATTATTTAGAACTGAAATGAAATATTCATAAAATCTAAGAGGCGAAGAAGAATCCACCTGCACTATGCTTCTTGCCTTTGTTCCAAGGCACTTTCCCTTTGTTTGCCATTCCTATTTTCCTCCTCCTTTCAATCTCTTTCGAGTCATTAACAACATTATCTTCTTCCGTAAAATCATAGGAACAATCATCTGCTACCTTCATAACAATTTCTTGCTTAACATCCATATCATGAGAATGATGAAGTCTCGCAGAATTAAAGCAGATGCCAAATGACAGGTGCACATTCCTCAAAAGAAAAACTTTATAACTGATCGGTTGGCTTATGGACAATGACTGAGTCTGTTTGAACTCAAACTTATTATACATGAATGATGTCAAGGAAATGGTTTTAGGCAAGCGATTGATGACTGGTAGTGACATCCTGTGTAAACGAATTACAAAATTCAACAAATTACCAATCACAAACAATGCGACAAGAATTCCTGTCAACAATCGAAATACGAATACGAATACAGAACAATCTCTCCATATGAGAATACTTATGTTCTACTAAGAAATGTCTACGGTTTAAATAGGGTTCTCCATTCAATGTTTCAATCAACTCAGAGAGTCGATGAAATGCGAGAGAGATGGAGAGAAGTAGTACGTACAGGTGAGGGAATTGCATTCCGGAGAAGATTTAAGACACATTCATGGAGCGCCGACCAAACGGAGAGACATTGATGATGTTCCTGCTTCTTATTCTTCGGCTAGGGAGTAAAGATCCATTTTTTTTTTTTTTCTGAGACAGCCCTCCTTTCACAGTGACGGCCATGGCCATTATCCTTTTAAAAGGACTAATGTTGAACAATTATCCTAACTTCAGGGTATATTTCCATTTTCCAACATTAAACAATTGGTCCAGATGTTATTAAGGTTTTAACTTCTGTTTGTTTTTATCAAACCAAGGTTAGAATTATCTTATTTTAAGATTCTAACTTTATAACTATACCAGTTTGAATTTGAATGTATTTATATTTTAATTGCTTATTTTTTTTTAGATATATGCGTATATAATATTTAGAAATATATTGAAAAATCAAAATTTTTATTTTATTTTATACTTTATTTAATAAAATAGACAGATATTCATATGTGAAAAAATCCTAAATAAAATAAAATTATGATATTTACATATTTTTGTGCCACCAAATTTTGATATAAGAACTGGGCCATTATTAATTTCGATAAATAAGAAAAATACAAATACATATAAAAATAATAATTATTATTATGACGTTATATATAACCGGTCGCGGCTTTGCAATACAAACCCAAGCTCCTTGCCAAAGGAAGAAACCTTAAGACGAAGCTAGCTGCCGGCGCATCCGGCGACGTCAGCTGGCGGTTTACGGTAATCTTCTTCTTCTTCTTTCTTTGTCGCTTTAAACTTCGAATTAGTCTCACAATTCTAATTAATTCATGTGACCCATCCAATTAATTGCCTTGAATATCTCATCGTGATGAAAAAATTGAGGATTGATTGATTGAACGTATGGCTGATTCATTAGATAAGAAAGATTAGAACTTGTTCTGCTTTTATACCTTTCTGTTCGGATGCTTTAAATCATTCCAAAGAGATTTGGGGGTGTTTGAGATAAATCTACTCTGCAATAAAGAAACTTGATTAGGTAAAGTATTTATTTTTTGAAATTAGGAACTCTATTTTGCTGTTGGCACTCCATTGAAGTCATTATTGACAGAGAATTAAACAATCATGAAGAATGAGTTATTAAACTATCTTGCAGAGAGTGTTGGATTCAACATTTAATGCATGAAACGATATCTTGATCATTAATTGTTTTCTTTCGAGTTTCTTTTCCTTTATTGGATTTCCTAGAACAAATCATAGTATGTCATGGCATATGTCTTCTAGTATGTTGATGAGTTATCTTTTCTTCTTATTCTTGAAACTCTTAAGCTCTGTAGTATCTTGATCATTAGTACTTATTGAAGGACTTGCATATCTAATGTTATCAGGTTGGGAAATAAAGAGCAAACTATCATTCTTTTTTAACTGAAATATCATGTTCCTTGTGACATGGATTTGAGATTCCAAAGTAGCAAGTGGGCTGAAAACATATACCAGAGATTTGAGGCCTTATGCCAAGAGATTGATGATATTGTGAGTCAGGTATAGTTCTTTTCTTTCTTTCTTTCTTTTTTTTCCAAAACATTAACATTTCATTAAAACTATAGTGAACGCTAAAGGTTATAGTTCTTTTCTTTATTGTTTTAATTGGTTAGATATAGGAAGCCAGAGAGTGTGTGGCGCATCACTTAAATGTTTTATCTGTTGCAGGGTACTGTTGGTGGAAAAGTTAAAGATAATTGTATAGATACTGTTCAAGATTTACTTCCGTCTTCAATGGTGGAAAATGGGAAAGATGAAAGCCAAACATCTAGTTTGAGGGATAATAATACATTTGGAACGACCTATGTCAAGCCAAGAATTGGCATGACTGAAAAGTGTGCTATAGTTGATTCTTCAGAAAATAGGAATGAGCAAGTCCCCTTGTCAAAATCCGGTACATCTCTTTCCCAACATGTCAATGTTCTTAACTTAGAAAATACAGACACTCAAACTGTCCAAATGGATTCATTGACATTTTCGATGCAAAGGAAAAATAATGAGGAAAGGTATTTGAAAAAACATGGAGACTGCTTGCACCCTGATAACTCGATAAAAGAAAATGCCATAGAAAGGGAATCATTTGATTCGAAGATATTGACCTGTTTAGAAGAAGATTTCTCTAAAGAATATTTTCTACCAAAATCTAATGAGAGAAATAACGTCAACGAGATTCCTAGTGCCTTTTGTTCATCGTTAGCTTGCAACGAAGGTATCGCAAGAACAGAAAATGGTGGAACTGCCAGTAGTACTTTTATAGATGAATTTCATGGTGTTTCTAATGAAGCGTTCATACCTACTCTAACAAATGAAGTAGCTTGCAGTCAAGTTAAAATTGATTGTGTATCGGAGAATAGATTGTTCCAATATTTTCATGCAGACAAACAAACCGATAAAGGTCTTTCTGATGGGATCCCTTCTGCTTTGTCAATCATTCCTGCAGGGCTAAAGTCCACTGAAAAACTCGGATTATCACATAAAGGTTCAATTCATTTGATCCATCATAAGTTTACTCATTCTATTATTGCCGGATTATTTTTTGACTCTCTTCTTTGGAATCAGAGTTGGGTCCTCCCATAACTGATAAATTTCTCCTTTGTTTCGATTTTATTGGTTGGCATTCACAGGAGAATCGGATAAATGTGGAGCTGAGTCTATGATGGAAACTATAGATTTATCCGACGAAGTGAAGCTTGATGAGAGTCGTGTCATTGTGGATAGTAAACTACTTACTACAGCAACCTCCTTTTGGCCCAACAGTCACAGATCGTACAAGGTATTAAGAAAATAAATCCTTAAATCCACGTACATGTTGAAGGCATATATATGTTTGGATGTTTCTAATTAGAACTAGAATTATGATTTTAATTTGGGAATGATGAAATTGAAACTTAGAAAATCATATACATTCAATTCAAATTCACTATTTTAAGTTATCAAACAAATAATGAGTCTTTGTGCTGGTAGAAGAGTCAGGATGCAACTCTTTCTTTTATGATTGACCTACTATATATGAGTTTTTTTACAACTAACAAATAATGTGAAAAATGGAATCAATCAGAAAATTCTGAAGGATGCTTTCACATCAAGGAGGAGATTACAAAAGGAGTATGAGCAGTTGACAATCATGTATGGTGATTTTGATACAGTGACAGATCGACAATCCAATTCTACAGTTTTGCCCAAAAAAACGACCACAGACTTGAAGAAGATATCATCTGACGAAGACCATGAATGGGAACTCTTGTAAATATTAATGCTCTGCAAAGGTAAGCATGCATGCATATTCTCGCCTCTCTAGAACTGGACTAGGTAAAATCACTTGTAATAAAGATGTTGATTGAGATTTGAGGATGAACATGATCATATAATAATTTCTGGCAATTGGCAAGTTTTATGTTTTCCGAGATTCATATAATTTTTCTTCTCTGGTTGTCCTATTACTAAAGTGATTTAATTTTGTTACCTGTGTGTTAAGAGTTCTTGAGTCCCAGAATAATAGAAAATCTTCCCTCCTATTCTGTCCCCAAGGCTGCAAACAGAAGATATAATATGTATTCTTATTCTAATGTGGCTAACAAAAAATATCATATAACTGAAAAGGTATGTAGAATTGTGTGAATGATAAATAACATAAAAGTGAACCTACTTAATCGTTTTCTGCCTTGTATTTTGTTAAAAGAAATTAAAGATTAGTTAATATCAAATCTAATGGAAAGTTATGTTGATATGTAATCAAATTATTTAAAAATTATGTTGATATATAATCTCAAATAATACTCTTTTAATTCCATAATTTAAATATTTTTAAGGTTAATAAGAATCTTGTACATCTCTTATAATGATTTGATTCAATAATCAATAAGTTACAATTAATTTGTATCTATATTAAATTTAATTAATTCAAATTGTAAAATGAAATTCAAACTATGAGCTTGAGTTTATTTAAATAATTATTTTATGGTGGTGATATTGAGAAAAAATGTAATTATTTTTATAAAAAAATTGAAAAGTTAATGTTCATAATAATAATAATAAAAGTATATAGATGTAGATGTATTTAGATGTTATTTTTTCAAAATAAAATATATTTTATGTAATTATTAATTACAAAAAAGTTAAATATTCTATAAGAATAAAATATAATATACCATTAATAATTTTAACTGATAATTTTAGGGCTATCAAAAGAGATAAACCCACCAAAAATAGGCATATGCCACTTTCTGCTGCATGCACACGGTATTCTTTAGTAAAAGGCGAAAGAATAGTTCGCTTTGTGCATAGAGCGCGGCTGTGTAAATTTTAATGACGCACTGAGGATAGCTTTATAGTGGAAGGAGCTTTTGGAAGGGATGTTTCTAACGATGTGGGACAGATTTGTTTAGGACTTAGAGTGCTGCCAGTGTCCCAAGTCCTCTCATTTCCTCTTTAACGTTTTATTTTCTCTAAATATTTTAATCAATCAAATATGAAAAGGTAAAATATAATAAATCTGCTTATAAGTTTTTTATCATTTTATTATTAATTTTGAAGTGGTACAATTTCAATAAAAATATATAATTAAATATATCTTAGTAGTTATTTAGTCTATGTCAAATATTTTTCTTCTTTTTGTTCCTTATTCAAATTGTGTTTAGATATAATTTGTGTATTTCTAAATATAAATATAGGTGTTTTCTTTTTGCTAACAAGATAAGATTAAACAGATTATATTTTGGCTATATTTACTTGCCGGCTCCCTCAAGTAGCAAAATCTTAACTTCACCACTGATTAAGTACAATTATGATATATCGATAAAGCTAATTTGTTGTCGTTAATTAACTTAGTAATTTTCTCTGGTGTTATCATAAATGCATGGACACGACTCTATTTGATGCAGTCTTTGCTCTTCTCCATTCAAGGTTAGAACTCCATAGTGTCTCAGATTTGGACGAGGTCGATGTAATTTTTACGTTTCTTCATGATTATATGTGTAAATAAAAATATTATGAAACCAGTCTAACATAAAAGCATGATCTCTCATTTCCTGTACCTAATTTAGTAGGATTATTAATAACTATAAATTATTATATATTTTTTTATCAAATAAGTTCATTCCTAGTACTTTTACATGAAAAACATGTAAATATTTATAGATAGATTTTATTTTCTAAAAAAATATTTATAATAAACTATTAACAAATGCAAATGTTAAATGGTATAAACAATTAAGAAGGACAAAAAGATGTATAATAATAACTACTGTTGTTTAAATATGACTTCAAAGTTCAAATACTCTAAAAGTTAGGACTTGAATTACAAAACATGTCCATCTTAAGACTTTACATTGTAATTATTTGATATATTTTAAAAAATATACAAAATTTAATTTTCAAATCAGTAATCACTTAAAATGAAAAACAATCTATGATTCTAAAAATAGAATATCTGCAATTTATCATCTTGTAGAAATAATAACAAAGAAAAGTAAATCTGTAGATAAAATTTTGAACTAATATTGTTTGGTTAACCTTTTCGATTAACCCTCCAAAAATATGGGTATGCCACTAATTGCTACGTACACACGGTATTCTTTAGTAAAAGGCGAAAGAATAGTTCGCTTTGTGTACAGAGCGTGGCTGCTTAAATTTAACTCACCCGCAGACAGAGAGCTTTATAGTTGAAGTCACTCTTTGGAGAACTTTTTCTGACCGATGTGGGATTAGTCTGCTTATTATGCCCAGACCTTGCCCACTAAGATATTTTAATTAATAAATAAAAATATGATAAAGCTGATCTTATGTTGGGTAAATTATTTTGTAAAATATATATTTTTTAAAATAGGGTACGAATATAATCAATCTGATGATTAGTTAAATATCTCATTTTTTATTTCAAGTTAAATTATTATAAGTTATTGCTATCAAGTTTGTATAAATTTTTAATTTAGTAGTACAACCCATATAACATATATATTGCTTGAGGTGTGTCATCTGTTTATATATATTTCTAAAATATAATACAGGTTAATAAATTGGGAAAACACATTATGAAATAAAGTTTTCAAATATACTCTTTAAAAAAGTGAGCTTACACGCATTATTGAGTATTTTACTGCGTAAAATGATGGTAGATAAAAAAGAGTGTGGTAATGATGTATGATCTCATGGAAACACCCAAAATTCAATTTGCATTGACTTGAGATTTGAAATAAAAGATTATGAGATACTCTATTACTCAATACAAAAAGTGTTATGTCAATTTATTAAGAATGTTGATAATAAGGTAAATAACTCAATCCTTCCTTGAAAAACATAGCCATAACAAAGTCTCAACTCTGTTTTCTAAGACAAGAAAACATCATTCAAAGAAGTAAATATAAATAATAAAACTGATATAATGACTTCTTCTATGTTAGAATATTTTGAATAATACAATATTTTTAAAATACAATATATTAAGGTCATAGAAATTTCAACTTTCAAAGAATAATATGTAAATTGATATTAAAATATCACTTAAAAATTAATTATTCAAACTTCCAATCCAAAACTATACCAAATAAATTAAGAGGTAAATATTTTAACTTAAATTGTAGGGTTGTATCTTTTATAAATAAACCCTCCAAAAATAGGTGTATGCCACTATTTGCTACGTGCACACGGTATTCTTTAGTAAAAGGCGAAAGAATAGTTCGCTTTGTGCACAGAGCGCGGCTGCATGAGTTTTAATCAAAACACAACAGACATGTTTATAGTGGAAGGCACTCTTGGAAGTTCTGTTTGTAAACGATGTGGGACAAATTTGTTCTGACTAGGGAATGGTATCCACAATCCACACTGCTTAGTCCTCTCTTTCCCACTTTTAAATATGAAAAAGTTTAGTCTCTAATAATGTTATTTATTTTAAATAGGATATTTATATTATAAAACTGCTTTCTTATTGATTTATTTCAAGTAAAATTGTTATATTTTATTATTGTTATTTCAAGTTAAATATAACATAATTATATTTTAGTAATTATTGATTCATTTTGAAAACATTTATTCCTTTTAATTTGAATTATGATTTCTATATTGTTTTGGATAATTGTGTCATCTGTTTGTATATATTTTGAATATTTCTAATACATAATATATGTTAGTATGTTGAAGTAAGGAAAACATGTTATCCCTTTTTGTAAGAAATAGTAAACTTCACTTTCGTGTAAACATTCGAAACTATGTCTTTTTTACTTTTCACAATGTAATATAATGAATGAATTACACATGTTATTTACATGATTGATTCCTAATCAACAATGAATGTCCACTTTATATGCTGCAATAAGAACACAAAACAAACTAGGCACAGTTAATCCATTAGATTCACCTGAAGATGGTTTTGTGAATCATATGATTATCAGAATATGTATGAGAACCACTTGAAGAAGAATCAGTGCTGCTGAATGCTGCTGACATTGTCTTCTTGCCATGTTTTTCGTATAGGGAGAGCTAAAACAACACTCCTGTCACCTGCTTTTTAAAATAGTAAATCAGTAATAAGACAAAAAGTAACCAATCAATTTATATTTTCCAGCCCTCACCTATATTATAAGTTTCTTCTGCTATCTCCAGGTTAGCAGATGCATTCATCTGCATTAGAAAGATGTGCACAGATTTATTAAATGAAGAAGCACTTCCAATTGAAAACAAAACTTATATTTCACAACTTACTAATGAAACAGAAGCTGTCTCCGCCTCCTCTAGAAGAGATTTTCTCATGTTCTTGTTCGATATACTTTTGTAATTTATAACTAACCTGTCAAGTTCCCAGAGTATATCGACATCAATATTATTAATATTTACACCAACCACATCATCATGTATGGAAAATACAATATTTCTCTTCTTAAAGATCTCTACAACTTTTCCCAACTCTTCTACTGATAAACTGCCCAAGTTTTCATTTAACTCCAGTTTTTCTTCATAAGTCATGTCTCTCTTATTAACCTCATTTGCTTCACCCGATCTGTCCAACTCCAAATTATAATTCTCCTCTTCGCGCGCATAATTCTTATTGAAAAATTCCAATAGCTCAGCTGCCATTAAGTGAACTATGTGACTCTCAGGATTATAAGTCATTGCATTCTCAAATACAAGTCTGGTGTCTGCTGCAAATTCTTTTGGGGATTTGTATAATCTCGTTTTCAGGTTTTCTTTAACAGTTCCCAAATCCATAGGATTCTTAATAATACTATGATAGTCATGGATCCCATGTTCCGCGATATCAATTGGTTCCGCAAACTCCTTACTGTACTTGTGCTTAAACAAACCAGATATCAGACTCGTACAAATCTCGAATGCTTCAACCTCATTGCTATCATTGAATCTTATTGGTCTTCCAGCAGGTTTAAAACTATTTTGATCAGCTTTTGGTTTCTTCTTTCCTCTTTCAACCAATCTTCTTAGCAATTGAGTGTAGGATTCTGAAGGATAAGAAATCACATAATTTACAGACCCTGCATCAGAAGCATGGACAGTAGTAGGATAAATGTTAAAAATATGTAATATATTAGTTATATTTATTAGTCAACTCATAGATAAACTCAATAGTTAAGAAGCTGAAAGGTTTGTGTCTAACGGCTAATTATTAATTGCCTATTAATAGTCTCTTTCTTGTAATTACAAGATAACATCTTTGCTACAATAATAACAAGATCTCTTTGTATTCTCTTTTCTACATGGTATCAGAGCACGGTTGATCCGGCTTATTATAATCTATTGAAAATCTGATCTTAGATCTTCTTTTTTCACCAAGCTCAAGTAGCTCTCTAGATCTTTTGTTTTCCTTTTTCTTCATCCGATTGAAGAGGAACTAGATCTTCAATTTTCACCAAGCCCAAGTGGCTCTCTAAATCTTTTGTTTTTCTCTTTCTTCATCGAATTGGAGAGGAACAATAATATAATCTCGCCAGACTCTGATTCTCTTCGTAACTGTCTATTATTCTCATATTATTTTTTCTATTTTCTCTAAGCCCAAGTGGTTATCTGATTTTTTTTTTCTCTTTTTCATCGATTTGGATAGGAGCAGCAATGGCCACCGGAAATGGTCAGAGAAGATTTCTCGCCAAAGGAAACGGAAAAGACAGTATAATGAGAAACTGGAATCTGATTGGGTCAAATGAGGAAGTAACTTCTAACGTTTTTAAGGTGGAGGAGAGTTTCTCAGATTGGGCTCTCCCTTCAAACAAGCAGACCCAAGCTGAAGGGAATACTCCAAAGCCTAATCATAATAAAATGCATTGTGTGGATCCAAACAACTTAAAACTCTTTCTCCAATTCTCTGAATTCATGAAAACCCGACAAGAAAAGTCCACTAATCAAGTGGACCCAGGTATTTCTGCGCATTCTTCTAATTTCAATTCCGTTTCAAACTATTGGATTGTTGATTCCGGCGCCACAGATCACATGACTAAAAATAAAGAATTTTTTGAAAATTTAAATTTGGAAAAAATTAATCAAAATGTTAAAGTAGCTAATAATTCTAGTATTCCCATTCATGGAATTGGATCAATTAAACTTTTCTCAAAACAACTTGATAATGTCTTGTATGTTCCTGAATTATCACCAAATTTAATCTCGGTTAGCAAAATCACAAAGGATCTTAATTGTTTAGTTATTTTTTCTGACGTTGATGTTGTTTTTCAAGTAAGGTCGACCGGGATCACGATTGGTAGAGGAAGACTTGAAAATAACCTTTACATTATTAAACTTTCTAGTTATGCTTTACAATCCAAGAATAATTCTGATTTTCTATGGCATCGTCGTTTAGGACATCTATCAAAGCATGTGCTTAAAAAATTATTTCAATCGAAGTTTGATTTTTTAGATTGCGATGTATGCCATTTTGCTAAACAAGCTAGACTTCCGTTTCACAATTCAAATAGTATATCTTTTTGAGTTAATTCATTCTGATGTTTGGGGTCCAGCACCTACTACTTCTTATAATAATTTTAAATATTATGTTTCATTCATAGATAATTTTTCAAGAGCCACCTGGATTTATTTGCTACACGATAAATCAGAAGTATTTTCAAAATTTTTAGAGTTCGTTTCTTTTATTGAAAATCAATTTCAAGCTTCAATAAAATTATTTAGAACTGACAATGGTACTGAATATATCAATAAAATTTTTTCATCTTTTCTTAAAACAAAAGGTATAATACATCAAACCTCTTGTGTCCATACCCCGGCCCAGAATGGTACGGCGGAAAGGAAAAATCGTCATCTTCTTGAGGTTACTCGCTCTTTATTATTTCAATCTAATGTTCCAAAAAGATTTTGGTCTGATGCTTTACTTACTGCTACTCATCTCATTAATCGTATTTCTAGCAGCATTCTTAATAATTTGAGTCCTTTAGAAAAATTAAAAAACAAGAAAAGTGACCTTAATCATCTCCGTGTCTTCGGTTGTGTATGTTATGTGCATATAAACCATATTGATAAATTAAGTCCTCAATCAGTTAAAACTATTTTTCTTGGTTATTCGACTACCCAAAAGGGATATAAATGTTATGATCCTATTTCTAAAAAACTATATATTTCTCGTAATGTCATCTTTAATGAAGATGAATTTTATTACAAAAATAAGGAGGATAATAATGATGATCTCAATGAGTTTAGTTGGCAAGATCATGTATTGCCCATGGATATTAATTGTTCTTGCAGGAATATATTTTCTGACAGTGATTCAAATACTTCTCAAAATAAAGAAGCAGAAAAGGGGACACCATGTGATATTCCACAAGAAGAAAGTCACAATGATTCGGTCACAAATAATGACTATGAAACTCAAAGTGACATTCCAGACACTACTCATGAGACACTAAGTACACCTTCAGGGGGAGAAGGTAACAATGGATCAATATCCGGAGACATTTCAAAAACAACTATAAGGGATGACAATGTTCGAAGGTCCTCAAGGGTTGTTCAACCATCGAAAAAGCTTAAAGATTATCATCTTTATTCGGTAAAGTATCCTATTCAAAAATACTTATCATATGAAAATGTATCTAATGAATATCATGCTTTTATCACATCTGTTGATAAAATAGAGCCAAAAACATTTCAAGAAGCTAAGTCTAGCCCTACTTGGTGTGTTGCCATGCATAACGAATTAGAGGCTCTAGAAAAGAATAATACATGGACACTTGTCCCTCTTCCTAAAGGTAAGAAAGTGGTTGGTTGTAAATGGATATACAAAATCAAGTATGATAGCTTAGGAAAAATTGAAAGATATAAAGCCCGACTTGTTGCCAAAGGATACACCCAAACTTATGGATTAGACTATGAGGAAACCTTTGCACCTGTAGCAAAAATGAACACGGTAAGAATATTATTATCTGTTGCTGCAAATCAAAATTGGGATTTACATCAAATGGATGTAAAAAATGCTTTTCTTCAAGGCGATCTGCAAGAAGAAGTATATATGTCTATCCCACAAGGATATAAGGAAAATCTTAACTGAAAATCTGTTTGTAAGTTGAATAAAGCTATTTATGGACTCAAGCAATCTCCAAGGGCATGGTATTCTAAACTTAGTAACGCTCTTGTTCATCATAACTTTCGAAAAAGTTATGCTGATTCTTCTCTTTTTATTAAAACTACTGTCAATATTACTACTATTGTACTTGTGTATGTGGATGATATTATAGTAACAGGTAATAACTCAAGTGATATCCTCAAGGTTAAAAAGTATCTACAGGAGCAGTTTGATATTAAAGATCTTGGCACTCTTAAGTATTTTCTTGGGATAGAAATTGCTCATTCTAAGAAAGGTTTGTTTCTTTCTCAAAGAAAATATGTCTTGGACTTATTAAAAGAAACTGGTAAGCTTGCTGCAAAACCCGCAAAGACTCCCATTGAAACAACTGCTAAATTAAATACTGAAGAAGGTACACCTCTTTATGACATTAGTATGTATCAAAGACTTGTAGGTAAACTTATCTACCTAACAGTTACTCGTCCCGATATAACCTTTGCAGTTAGCAATGTAAGTCAATTCATGCATGCTCCAAAAACTTCACACCTTTCTGCTGTTTACAGGATTTTACATTATCTTAAAGTTACTCCTGGAGTAGGTATATGGATGAAGCGAAACAACCGCATTGACGTCATTGGTTATACTGATGCTGATTGGGCAGGCAGCTTTGATAGAAAGTCCACTACCGGCTTTTGTACATTTGTTGGAGGAAATCTAGTGACGTGGAGAAGTAAGAAGCAAAATACCGTTTCTCGTTCAAGCGCCGAAGCTGAATATCGTGCTATGGCGGCTACTACTGGAGAACTCATTTGGATTAAATATATTCTCAAAAACTTGGGAGTTGAGCTCAAGACCATAAAAATGTATTGCGACAATAATGCTGCTAGATATATTGCATCAAATCCAGTATTTCATGAGCGCACCAAGCACATTGAAGTTGATTGTCACTTTGTTCGTGAGAAAGTTCAATCTGGTGAAATTGAAACCCCCTTTGTACCTAGCAAAGATCAACTTGCTGATATTTTCACGAAGGCTCTAGATAAAAGAAATTTTGATAGTATCATCGACAAGTTAGGAGTAATAAATCTCTTTACTCCTGACTTGAGGGGGAGTGTTAAAAATATGCAATATATTAGTTATATTTATTAGTCAATTCATAGCTAAACTCAATAGTTAAGAAGTTGAAAGGTTTGTGTCTAACGGCTAATTATTAATTGCCTATTAATAGTCTCTTTCGTTTCGTGTAATTACAAGATAACATCTTTGCTACAATAATAACAAGATCTCTTTGTATTCTCTTTTCTACAATAAACACTGAGCTGAATCTCCTTTTCTTCAACCTTCTTTAATACATTTCTAACCTGATCAAGTTCACTCACCAGCGTTCTCTGTATTTCTTGAATCTCGTCCTTAGACGACATGACTGACAAACCAATACTCACCTTCCGAATAGTAGGCATAGAGGGTGGCCATGAAACTGTTTGTTCACTGGCCGTATTATCATCAACATCGGAGGCATTTTCAGAATGGGGATAAGTGGCCGAATTATGATGGTCTTCAATTAAGTTCATGTCTCCCCATTCACAGGTATCGCTATCGCTACCCCTATCCATATCCCCTTCTAATGCCATACAAGAATTAATGTCTGGAAGGACCTAAAGAACTCGCTCAAGATTCAAGAACCCTTCTTGGAACAACAAAGAAAATCAGAATCTTTTCTATCAGCACACCAGAAGTAAAATGGGAATTTTGAACCAGAGAATAAAGAACAATTTAAGGACTCAGAAAAAGAAAATAATGAAGATAAGATCATCAATGCAACTCTCTATGACCAAAGCTCTGCCTCAACTAGAGTAGTTATTTTAGTTAGAGAAAACTGCGATTACTTAAGAGCTTGTTTGATTTGGGGTTATTCAAAATAAATTCAAATAATTCCTTATCACCTTTATAGATTCAACAAATTAAATAAAATACTAAATTATCTTTATTTTTATTTATTTTATAAATTTTCATAATTTAACATTTTAACCCAAACATTTTTTTATCAATAAAAAGTGAAATAATAATTTCAAGAAAATCCAACTACATTTGTCTTTCCAAAGTGTTATGTTCTTTATAATAATTATTTTATTTTCTGAAAAATTAAATATGGGCTTATAAAAATAACGATAAAATTTTGAAGGAAACAAATAGATAAATATAAATTTTATTATTTTTTTTAATAGTTAGATAAAAAAAAACATTGAATTATATTAAAAAAATTAAAAAAAATAATAGATATTATTAAATTTAAACCAAAATAAATATATATATTTTTTTGGTATGACAGCCCGCCTGAGCTCTTACATGTGACCAACTATTTTTTACATTTCACTTTACCTTTATATATTTTAAATCTATATATATGTAATAATAATGACATTAGCTCTACCATCTATTTCTTATTTTTTTTCCTACACGCGACATAACTCCTCTGCTATTTAATTTGTTATATTTATTTTCTGAATAATACGCTGTAACAAAAAAAAAATATTTAATACACATACGACATAACTCCTATCCACTTTGACTAATGATTTAATTGTTTTTTGTTGCCATACATGTCCAATTCAATTTGTGGGCATCAAGAATTACGTGTGAGATTGACATGCTTAATTAATTTGAGTAAAAAAAAAAATTGATTCATCCAATATAGAGTTTACACAAATAACTGAATCAATCGTCATTATAAATTACCCACGCTTATACTAAAAATAAACTTGAGTTCAAAATACATTTAATTTAATTTGGAATGAAAAAAAACAAACAATTATATATATAAACCAACTTAAAACCAGTGAAGTTGGTAAATTTTGGTTATTTATATTCTTGGGAAACATTCATTAATATTTAATTTGTCGCTTATTATGATTATTATTTTATGAGTTCTGAATTATTTGAAGTTAATTAATTAAGAGATTAAAAAGCCTTGACGTACATTAATAGAAGAAATCATAACAACAAATCATCTCACAGCTGAAACTAATATGGAAGAGAATACATGAACATAATATATAGGCTTAATTAATTAATTACGATCATATATATAGGGTCAAAAGATGATCATAATTAAGTAATAATTTAGATCGAATTTGAAAAGTCAGATAAGATATACTCCGGTCGACAGCCATCGTGTTGATCGAAGAAGCAATTCATTAATGGTGTTTGGGATCTGGGCCGCCGGGACTGAGGCGGTCGAAGTCGAACTTCTGGCTGTCAGTTTGAGAATCATGTCTCAATCTCTCACGAAATATCTCTTTCGTTGTCTCAATCATCGACCGTTTTCTTATCATATTATTAATCCCATGTTGGATTATAGGACGGCATTCTGAGGACGTGAAAAATGAAAGCATTACAACAACAACAATGAATATGGTACAGACCCAAACTTTGGATGAGTTGGCCATATCTGTAAAATTTGATGATGAATAGATAGATGAGTTAATTATATGAATTATTATGATATGGTCGATCATCCTTAAATATATACCGTAGTTAGTTGAGGTGGGTAGAGAGAGAAGATGTTTATAAGATGATTCCACTCAAGAAAATTAATAAATAATTAATTAGCAATCCACAATAAAAATAAAAAAATATGAAATAGACACACGATTTAATTATCTGAGATAAATAAATGGGGGCTGATCGAAAGTCGTCCTCTTTGTTTGTCTGCTTCAGTATATCGAGTGGGTGACGTAATTAATTAGTGGATGGATGAGACAAAATTACATATTCACTTTATTATATCCACAATATTACTGTAAAAAATATCATCCATACTATTTTTATTTTTATTTTTTTAATGTAGAATGTAAATCCGTCATTAAATATTAATAAGTAGAGTTTGTAGTAGCTATGGAAAAATTAGCATTGCCGACTGACTGGCCAAATTTGACCTAGTCTATACTAGTTTTATAATTTTGTATTTTTACTTAGTTTAATTAGTTTATAAATTGTGTAGAATGTTGTAAAAATAAAAACTAATCGAATGAATAAGAAGAGATCGTAGGAGAGAATTTTAGAAATTTGATTGGTGGTAAATATTTCCTTAAAAAGGCTTAATAGGTTACAAAAGAGTATAAAATTATACCATAATTAAAAATCACTCTTATATTCTTTGGTCATATACATATCAATTTAAATTAATTTCTTATTTAAAATATAACTTATAAGTTATTAAGTCATCAAGTTATCTGCATAATTAATGGAGCAAACATATTAATAAATTAATACTTATCTGTATACTCCTCTCACACTGGTAAAAAAAGGGTCTTTACCGACGGTTTTTCCCGAAGGTTTTGTAAACCTCTCCTAAATACTCCCGAGAGGAACAAATCTTTCGCTATTAAAAATAGATTCCGAGGGGGGTGTAAAACCTTCGGGTTTATTTATTATTACCGAAAGTTCTACAAAGAACTTTCGGTTTTTACCTTCCCAAAAAACCCAAAAAAATTCTAAGTGTTGGATGTGGGTTAATTGCGAAGGTTTTTGTAAAAACCTTCGGTTTTGAAATCCCTTGGTTTTTTAATTACGAAGGTTATTCAAAGAACCTTCGGTTTTGCCTTTTTTGAAAATTTCATTTCCGAATGTTTTACAAAGAACCTTCGGTTTTGCTCAATAAAAAAAAATTCTAAATTTGTAAAATGTTTTTTCCGAAGGTTATTCAATGAACCCTCGGTTTTGACTAATATCAAAACCGAGGGTTTTATGAAAACCTTCGGCCTCAACCTCTATAAAAACAAACCCTAGCCCTTCTCTTTTTCATTCCGCTCATCTCTCCTTTCTCTCTCTTCCGCCGCCGCCGTCTGCCTCCTCCAAGCCGCGGGTTCTTCTCCTCCCTTCAGGTAATTTGTTTGATTTGGTTATTTTTTTTGTTTTGTTTATTGTAAGATTTAGATTTCTTAAGTTTATATATATATATTATAGATCTAGATTTATGTTAGTTTACGTTATTTTGTTTGATTAATATATATATACATATATCTGAAATGCATTTAGGATATGGGTGATTCGACATGGAAGAGACTTCGGCAAACACCGGAGAAACTGCATCCGTGTTACCAGAATCTGATAACACAATCAGAAATTGCGGCACGTGAGGAAGAGGTCAGAAAGATGACGCTGGAAATGGAACAAATCCGATTAAGGGATGCCGAAAGAGGTCGTTTGCTCAGTGAAATCAAAGCGGACCGGGCCGAAATGTCTCAGAGATTAGAGAATCTCGAACAGGAACTTGTCTTGTTGAGGAGTCGACTGAATCAACCACCCCCTCCTTCCACCCCATCTAATAACTAATTTGTAGATTTATTATGGATTTATTATGGGTTTATGACAATTAATATTTAATTTTATGCGTTATGTTTTAATATTTATGAATTATTGTCATTATGTTTGTTTGGTTTGGTTTAATATGTTTTAAATAATTATGTTTTTGTTGACTTGTCACCTTTTTTTAAAAAAAAAAACCGCATCGCCAAAACCGAGGGTTTATTTGAAAACCTTCGGTTTTGACCAATTTTTTTTTAAAATATTGAGGTAAAAACCGAAGGTTTTCAAATAAACCTTCGGTTTTGACCTTACATTAAAAAAATAAGATTTTTTTCTAAGTATGGGGAAGGGTAAAAACCGAAGGTTTTCAGATAAACCTTCGGTTTTCACCATACATTAAAAAAATCTGATTTTTTTCTAAGTATGGGGAAGGGTAAAAACCGAAGGTTTTCAAATAAACCTTCGGTTTTCACCATACATTAAAAAAATCGGATTTTTTTCTAAGTATGGGGAAGGGTCAAAACCGAGGGTTTTCAGATAAACCTTCGGTTTTCACCATACATTAAAAAAATCTGATTTTTTTCTAAGTATGGGGAAGGGTAAAAACCGAGGGTTTTCAGATAAACCTTCGGTTTTAACCATACATTAAAAAAATCTGATTTTTTTCTAAGTATGGGGAAGGGTAAAAACCGAGGGTTTTCAGATAAACCTTCGGTTTTAACCATACATTAAAAAAATCGGATTTTTTTCTAAGTATGGGGAAGGGTAAAAACCGAGGGTTTTCAGATAAACCTTCGGTTTTCAAGTCAAAACCGAGGGTTTTCAGATAAACCTTCGGTTTTCACCATACATTAAAAAAATCTGATTTTTTTCTAAGTATGGGGAAGGGTAAAAACCGAGGGTTTTCAGATAAACCTTCGGTTTTGACCCCTCATTAAAAAAATCGGATTTTTTTCTAAGTATGGGGAAGGGTAAAAACCGAGGGTTTTCACATAAACCTTCGGTTTTTAACCATACATTAAAAAAATCGGATTTTTTTCTAAGTATGGGGAAGGGTAAAAACCGAGGGTTTTCAGATAAACCTTCGGTTTTCAAGGGTCAAAACCGAGGGTTTTCAGATAAACCTTCGGTTTTCACCATACATTAAAAAATCTGATTTTTTTCTAAGTATGGGGAAGGGTAAAAACCGAGGGTTTTCAGATAAACCTTCGGTTTTGACCCCTCATTAAAAAAATCGGATTTTTTTCTAAGTATGGGGAAGGGTAAAAACCGAGGGTTTTCACATAAACCTTCGGTTTTTAACAATTCCCAAAAAACATTCTGATCAAGGTCAAGACCGAGAGGTGTATTTAAAACCTTCACAAATACACATGAAAACCGAAAGTTAATTGTATAACTTTCGGTTTTAACACTACCTAGTTTGTTAAATTATTTTGTTTTTAACCCACTAATCTTAACTTCTAACTAATATAATCAATTTTGTGTTGTATTTTAAAAATCAATATTGTGTTTCATGTTCAAATATTTATGATTGTGTTTGATTATTATAGAGAAGTCTATATGAATGTTCATGTTTGATTATCTTATGAATGTATGCAATGTTTGATCATATGGATTGTGCAATATTTTAAAGACATCAAATGTGTTAAAATAATGTTGTAAAAGGTCATTAGATGGTAGAAAACCAAAGAATTTAACAATTTTTCAAGTGCTAATTCCGAAAGTTATATAATTAACTTTCGGAAATAACAATAAAAACCGAAAGTTTTATATAAACTTTCGGGTTTGACATTTCTCAAGAACGAGGGTTTTATATAAACCCTTCGGTTTTGATGGATATTTCCGAAAGTTAATTATATAACTTTCGGAATTAGCACTTGAAAAATTGTTAAAATCTTTGGTTTTCTACCTTCCAATCTAGACTCCTAAGTAATATAATAAAGTGTGTGTTTTTATTTTAAAAATTTAGATTGTCTTTAATGTTAAAATGTTTATGAATGTGTTTGATTATATATAGAAGTGTATATGAATGTTTATGTTTGATTATCCTATGTATTTGTGTAATGTTTGATCATATGAATTGGGAAATGTTTTAAGGATATCAAATGTGTTAAATTAATATTGTTCAACGTTATTAGAAAGTGAGAAACCAAATAATTTAATAATTTGTGATGTTGTAAAACCGAAAGTTAAATATATAACTTTCGGAAATATGCATTAAAAACGACAGATTTACCAAAGCCTCTCGGTTTTTATAAATTATAAAAATATAAAAACCGAGGGTTTTATATAAACCCTTCGGTTTTGGGCAATTAAATTTTATTGTAAAAAATATAAAAAAAACCGAGAGTTTAATATACAACTCTCGGTTTTGGGCATTTAAAATTAATTGTAAAAAACCAAAAAAAAATAAAACCGAGAGGTTTAGTATAAACTCTCGGAATTCAAACAATCAAAAACCGAGAGTTTTCAATTAACTCTCGGAATTCAATTGAATAAAAACCGAGAGGATTTGGTATAACTCTCGGTAATCACGTTTTAAATAAAAAAAACCCTTCTTTTCTTCCCCGTTTCCTCTTCTCTCTCCCCGCTCTCATCTCTCCGGCCGCTTCTTCCTCCGCGCCGTCACTCCCGCGCCGTCCTATTCCGCGCCGATTGAAGACCGTTCTTCCGCGCCGCCCACTATCCAGCCGAAGACGACGAGGATCCCGCGGCTTGAAGACGGATTGAAGACCGCCGCTGCCGCTGTTCGAAGATCGCCGCTGGCGCTGTTCGAAGACCGCCGCTTTCCGCCGAAGTTTGAAGACCGCCGCCGGAGACTTCCGCTATTAGAAGGTTAGTTATTGAAGTTATATATATATTAGTTTGAATTTAGGTTAGATTGGATTTTAGGTTAGATTAGTTAGATTTTAGGATTGAATCTATTAGATTTTAGATTAGGTCAGATTTGATTTGAGTTTTTGCAATTTAATTGAAATTATGTTAGATATTTGATTTAGAATTGAATTGGATTTGATTTTAGAAATTTGTATGATTTGGATTAAATTTGTTTGAATTGGATTTTTAGATTTGGTTTTGGATTGGGATTTGGATTAGGTTTTTCAAATTGGTTGTTGGATCTTGTTTTTGCTTAGATTATGTTGGATTATTGTTAGATTAGGTTTATATTTTTGTTAAAAAAGTTTACAAATTGTTTTGGATTGTGTTATTTGTTTGATTTTGGTTGGTCTTTGATTTGGGTTAAATATTTGAGTTTTGATTTAGGTTTAATTGATGTTTGATTTAGGTTTTGGTTTGGTTGTGATTTGGTTTGATTGTTTGTTGGTTTGATTGGTTTGATTGTTTGTTGGTTTGAATGTTGGTTAGATTAAGTAATGATATGTTATACATTAGGTTATTTTGATTTGATTCATGAAAATTTGGTTAAATTAATGTTGGTTATTGTTATTAGGTTTGGATTGGGAATTTCAGCCGCCCGCTGCCCGCCCGTCGATCTACATCCACTGATCTTGTTCGTCGCTCTGTTTGTGCAAGGTTAGTTCTTGTTGGTTTATTATATGATTAGGTTAGTTTCATGTTAGATTTATGTTAGATTTTCATGTTAGATTTAAGTCGAGATTTATGTTTGATTTGACGTATGTTAGATTAGGTATTATGTTTGATTTATGTTAGATTATGTTAGATTAGGTTTGAAATGTGTATGAATGAAATAATGTTGAATTATAATTTAAATAGGTTTTGAAATGTGTATGAATGAAATAATGTTAGAATATATGTATGTTATATTGAAGTTAAATTTATGTTAGGTTTTATTATTGTTTGTTTATGTGTAATTTTGGTTATAATATTTGATTAAATTGAATTTTGGTTGGATAATGATAGATTAGTTAGAAATTATGTTAACATTATGTAAGCCTAATTAATTTAGACAAATGTAAGTAATTAATAATGCGGGTTGTTTTCCATTTTATTAGAAATATGGAAGTACCCGATAAAAGCTGGATGACCTTACGTCGAGATCATCCAGATTACGAGGAAGGTGTTGACAAATTCCTCGAGTATGCTGTTAGGAATACATCCCGACAAACCGTGAAATGTCCCTGCGTGAAATGCTTGAACACGCCGTTTATGGAAATAGACGAAGTCAAGACTCACCTCATCGTTTATGGAATAAATATTCATTATGAGTATTGGTATTTTCATGGAGAAAAGAGACGTACTACTCAAGTGGTTAATGAAGATGTCGATGAAGATGTCGATGACTTCGATGATGATGATGATGACGATGATCAGTCGGAGGATGCCGTGCCGGAATTCAACGATGCGAGACCGGAGATGAATAATACAGTTAATGAAGAGGTCAACGAAGAACGTTATATGCACGAATTTATAAACGATATGTTCCCCAACGTTAATGACGGCCCGGATAACGATGAACCAGTCGAAGATGCGCATAGATTTTATAAATTACTTGATGATTGCAAACGGCCATTGTATGAAGGTGCTCGAATAACGAAATCATCGGCACTACTGAAACTACTTCACATAAAAAATGTATGTCAATGGACGAATTCTTCGTTCGATATGTTGCTGCGTCTGCTTAAAGACTACATATTACCGATTGACGCTCAATTGCCAAACTCGTACTACGAAAGTAAAAAATTCATTACTGATATCGGGCTAAAATATGACAAGATAGACGCATGTAAGAACAACTGTATGCTATTTTGGAAGGACGACATAAATGAAGATTCTTGCAGAGTTTGCGGTCTTTCAAGATGGAAAGTCGACCAAACAAGTGGGACAGTTCGGGAGAAGCAAAACGGGAAATTCATTCCAAAAAAGGCGTTGAGATATTTCCCTTTAATACCAAGACTGCAAAGACTATACATGTCCTCAAAAACGGCTCCAATGATGAGATGGCATAAAGAAGGAAGAGTTGACAGTGATACGTTGAGACACCCCGCTGATTCCTTAACTTGGAAGACGTTTGATGAAAATTATACAGATTTTGCTTCAGAATCCCGAAACGTAAGACTTGGTTTATCAAGCGATGGATTTCAACCATTTGCAAATGGGAAAAAATCATACAGTGTTTGGCCGGTAATTCTCGTCCCTTATAATGTGTCACCCACGACTTGCATGGATTCTAGCAATTTCATTTTATCTATGTTAATTCCGGGTCCAAAGAGTCCGGGAGATGCAATTGACATATTTCTCCAGCCATTGATCGATGAGTTGCATGAACTGTGGCAAACAGGTGTGAAAACGTTTGATGCACACACCTCCCAATACTTTAACATGCGAGCGGCGTTGTTGTGGACCATTAACGACTTTCCCGCATACGCGAATTTATCAGGCTGGAGTACGAAAGGTAAATTTGCTTGTCCTTGTTGTAACAACGACACGGTATCCCTTCGATTGGTCCATGGTTCCAAACAATGTTACTTGGGTCATAGACGTTTCCTTCCACCGAAGCACAAATACAGAAGGGATAAAGAGTCGTTTGATGGTCGAACTGATTATAGGGATCCCCCTAGATTGTTAACGGGCCAAGAAAGTTATGAGCAAGCACGAGACCTAGAAGACATTATTCTTAGTGCGGATATGAGCAAGAGAACCAAGATATATCATGAAACGCGGGGCGACAATTGGAACAAACTTAGCATTTTCTTCCGTCTACCTTATTGGAAATCGCTATTATTGAGACATAATTTGGATGTGATGCATATTGAGAAAAATATCTGTGATAGCGTGTTGGGAACAATAATGAATGTGAAAGAGAAGACTAAGGATGGTCCTAAAGCTCGTAAAGACTTAGAACTCTTAGGCATAAAATCATGGTTACATCCTATAAATGATGAAGGAGTTGTTCATTATCCAGAAGCGCCTTTCACTTTGACATCCGAAAATAAAATACGTCTTTGTAACTTCTTGAAAGATCTCAAGTTGCCTGATGGGTTTTGCTCAAATATCGGGGGTTGTGTAAATTTGGAAGAGAAAAAACTTTCGGGATTAAAGAGTCACGATTGTCACATCTTGTTGGAATATCTAATTCCTTTAGCAACTCGTGGATTGCTTCCAGAGTATGTGTATGATGCGTTAGTAAATCTGTCTCGTTTCTTTCGGTTGTTGTGCTTCAAAGAGTTGATTCAAGAGGACCTGGAACAATTGTACATGGATATTACATTGACACTTTGCAAATTTGAAATGATTTTTCCGCCGTCAATCTTCGACATCATGATGCATCTCCCGGTTCACTTGTCATTTGAGGCTTTGCTTGGAGGACCTGTTCAGTATCGATGGATGTATCCCTTTGAACATTACATGGGTACAATGAAAAGATATTTGCGGAATAATAACCACCCCGAAGCCTCTATAAGCGAGAGCTATCTTGTTAACGAAAGTATTAGCTTATGTGCCAGGTATATGGAGGAACAAGATCAAGAAAATGCACAACCTGAAATCTCGGGGATTTCAATATTTGCATCATTGGAAGACCTATCCAACGGAAAAGTATACAACTTGGATTATATAGATCGAGTGACAGCCCATTCTTACATTTTGAAAAATTGTCCCGAAGCAGAACCTTTTTACATGTAAGTTTCAAAGTTGCTGTTACTAATTAGCATTAAAGAGTGTTACTAATTAGCATTCGATCTATTTGCAGAGATTATAACAACGAGTCAAGTGGAGAAACGTTTGCCGCATATTTCAAACATCGAGTGAGTAAATTACAAACCATATATCCTAACTCTTTTTATTCATATTAACAACTTCATTTCGGATACATATATAGGTCGCCCATTTAACAGAAATGAACGACATATCAAGAGACCTCAAGATCTTAGGAGAAGGTCCAAGTATGTATTCGTCTATGTATGTTTGGTGTAAAGTAAACGGATTCAAATTCTGTACAGAAAAACACGACGAAGGTTTGACAACTCAAAATAGTGGGGTGGTTGTTGAGGGGTACAACGGTTCTGAAACTATGTCATACTACGGAGTTTTGACGGATATAATCGAATTACAATATTATTCTCACAAACGAGTTGTTTTATTCAAATGTAAGTGGTTTGATACACACTCGGGGGAACTAGGAGTGAAAGTGGATAAATATGGCTTCGTAAGTGTAAATGTAAACCGAATTTTGAAAACGCAAAGTCAAGACCCGTATATATTGGCGAGTCAAGCAAAACAAGTATTCTACGCCCCTGATATGTCAGCCCGACCCGGTTGGAAGATTGTGACAAAAATAAAACCCCGGTTTACAAACATATAGTTCAGATTAATTAATTAGGTAGATTTAATTATGTTTTTAACTTTAAATTCATTTTTATTATTACTTTATTTCAAGTATTCACTCATTTTTATTAATGGTGTGAATTAAGAATGTCTGAAGGTCCTAAAACAACTTGGAAGAGTATGAGGAAGACACCCAAGAAATTGGATAAGAGTTACCAAAACCTACTTGCCCAATCCGAGTCGTTAAAGCAACGAGGATCGTCTTCGAGAGACCAACCACCGATTCCTGTGGTCCCGATAGCTACTGCGCCTCCCCGAACATACGAGACGGATGACGATATTGATGACTTCGCAGAGTACATAGAGAGCACATTCGCTGATAACGTGCCTACCGATGAGGCTGAAGACGAGGGTCTTGAGGAGCCTATCGAGGAGCAGGATGACGAGGAGGAGCACGGGACCACTCCCGACCCATCATCGACAGGTATTTCGTTTACAAATTAGTTAGTGTTTCAATTGATTGACATATTTAATTAAGATTTTGATAATTTCGAAGAATCTTCTGCCCGCAAGAGACGGGGGAAGAACAAGAATATTGCGCTATCTAAGAGGCTAGCGGGGACGAGGATCCCTCTAACGTTTAGAGAGAAGGATGGGAGGCCAGGCGGTACAGACGTGGGAAGGACACTGTGGTCTAGACATGTGGGGTCGATTATCCGGAGCCCCGCAGCCGTCTCACACCGTCTTCTCAAGTGGAAGGCTTTAAGTGCAGACCAATTGGATTCACTGTGGACTGCTATCAAGGTTAATAATTATTACTTGATTATACATTACGTCATTAAATAATTATTTTTCACATTTGGATGTTATTTTTTTCAGGATCCGTTCGAAGCGACTAATGGTGACATTGACTCTTTTCGAACGAGGGGGTTGGGACACGCCAATCAGATATGGGATAGATGGCGGTCGGATTTGAACAAGAATTATATCCGCGTCCACAAAGGAGACGAGGCGGCGGTACTGGCTAATCCTCCACCGGACTACGATCGAGATGATTGGGAGTTTGTGTGTCGCAACCATTTCTTCACAGAAACGTTTAAGGTACGGTTTCATAATTCAAATAAGAGTTGATATTAATTAATCTAACTTCATTTGTTATTTCAAATACAGAGACACAGTACTACAAATATGAAGAATCGGAAGAATCTGAAATTCCCACATCGAATGGGAAGTAGACCGTTTGCACAAATTGAAGACGAGTTGGTAAGTACATTATTTGTAATAACTTAATATAAAGATTGTTATTAATTATATAAATCATTTATTTCAACAGGCGATTGAAATGGGACGGCCACCGTCTGTAATTGAAGTATTCAAGAGGACCCGTACACCAAAACCGACACAAGAAAACCCAACACCCGTCCCGGACGAACACGTGCAAGAGAAAATTGTAAGTGAATTGAATATGCCTAGTTTTTTTATTATAGAAATGATATTTTATTTTAATTGTGCAGGCTGAGATGGAGGAGGTTGTTAGTAACGAACCGGGAATATCTGATTTTGAATTGACGGAGAGGGTGTTCAGACAACAAAAACACGGGGTCGTCTTCGGAATGGGATCAGGCGTCCGACCCACACACTTTCGTGAGGATCGTCGTAGTGGAAACAGTTCACAGCGAAACAATGAGCGATTGTTAGAAGAGAATCAAATAATGAAGCTCAAGCTGGAGGAACTGGAGAAGAGAGATGAAGAAAGAAGGCGGAAAATGGATGAAATGCAATTGGAAAAGCAAGAAATTGTGGAAAGAATGGAGAGGGAGAAGTTAGAGATTACCGAAAAAATGGAGAGGGAGAAGTCAGAGATGAACGCGAGAATGGAGAGAATCGAATTATATATGAGGCAACAACCACCTCCTCCCCCCACAAGCTAAGGTTGTTTCGATTATGAACATGTTTTCATTATAGTAGTTGAACTTATAACAGATTGTTCGGAATATTTGTTTGGTTTCGAATTTTGTAATGTTCACGATCAATTAATGTGATCGTTTAATGTATGCTGCATTTCTTTTATCATTAATATATTGGTTTGGCTGAACAGGTTTTGGTTATGTTTTGGTTGCGAGCAAAATAATCCGCACATTTTTAAAAATTTAGGGGAAAAAACCGAAAGTAATATTGAAATCTCTCGGTTTTTCTCTTTTTGAAAAAAACGAGAGATATTAGAAACCTCTCGGTTTTAAGCCAATGAGAAAACCGAGAGTTATATGACAAACCCTCGGTTTTTATCCTTAAGAGGAAAACCGAGAGTTATTTACAAAACTTTCGGTTTTCCTATCCGGGTAAAAACCGAGAGTTTTCATATAACTTTCGGTTTTCTTGAAAAGGAGAAAACCGAGGGTTTTGCAAAGAACTCTCGGTTTTACAAGAAGAGGAAAACCGAGAGTTATTTACAAAACTTTCGGTTTTAACCGAAGAGGAAAACCGAAAGTTTTGTATATAACTCTCGGTTTTCCTCTTCGGGTAAAACCGAAAGTTCTTTGCAAAACCCTCGGTTTTTCCACACAGAGAAAAACCGAAAGGTCTGTATAAAACCCTCGGTTTTTCCAAAAAGAGAAAAACCGAAAGTTCTTGTAAAACCCTCGGTTTTTTCAAAAAGAGAAAAATACGAAAGTTTTCATATAACTCTCGGTTTTTCTCTTTATGGAAGTCCCGAGAGTGTCAATAGCGAGGGATGGCGAGGGTTACTAAAACCTTCGGTAAGGTGTCTTCACCGAAAGTTATAGGGTCAAAACCGAGAGTTATAACTCTCGGTTTTGACCCTTTTTTCACCAGTGTCAGGATTAACATTTTGAAGATAAAGATCTGATCTAAACCGTTCAAATTGTGTTTTATTAAGTATCTTTGTAAAAACATAAGTAACTTGTTTCTTCATAGACATATGCTCAAGTTTAATGAAGTTGGTTAAAATTTGATTTATAACTATATAACAATCAATATCAAGGTGTTTGGTTCTCTCATAAAACACTGAGTTTTCAAATATTTGAATCGCTGACTTGTTATCACATTTAAGGAATATGTAGTTCAATACTTCAATATTAATTTTAAAATCTTTAAGTACGTAAGATATCCAATGCAGTTCACACATGTGGCTGCAAGACTTCTATATTGTTTATTTGTTTTCTAAGAAATTATATATAGAAATTTTCATGAAAACACAAGAACCAATTAGCAATTTTCTAGATTCAGGGCATGTTGTCTGTGAATATATCCATCTATCCAAATAATAGGTATGAATCAAAATATTGTTGTTATATAACGAGACTGTACGTACCTTTCAAATATTTTATCAAATGTATAACGTCATTCTAATGGCATAGTAGTGGTTTAATAATATTAGAGATTGATAATTTGTTTACTTTGGATACAATAATCTTTTAACCATTCTCTTATATTTTATTTTATTAAAAACAATTATTGAGAATGAGTAAGATATTCAACCCATAAGTCCTGATTCACTAATTAAATCAAGATTTTTATTATTATTTTTTTCATCTTTTTTTTGATTAACAAAGATACCTTATTCACGGGAAGAGGATTGTACACTTGGAGGGTCTTTCTGCTTGTGCACTTCAAGCCCAAGATTATTTTGCATTTTTGAAATTTTTTAGTGTGTATTTGATAATTTTAAAATTGTCATTGGAATTGGAGGGTCTAATTTTAATTCTTATGTTTAGTAGACCCTTTAATATTAAGAATTGAAATTGAAATTATAATTCCAATAGAATTGGATCTAGTGTAATTTTATAGTTTCTCAATTCTACTATTTTTATGTTGGAATTGTAATTTCATTTTTTTTTCAAATAAAATAACTTATTATTTTATCATTTAAAACAATATTAGTTTTCAATCGATAATTTTTATTTTCTTTGTAATTTAGAATGTTAAAATATCAAACTGGTATTTTTTTTAAATTTAGTAAGTTAATATTTTGAACTCATAAAATTGAAATTGAAATTTCAATACTAATTTCACTCCTCCAAACAAACATACACTAGGTTATATTTAAATATAAAAAGCACCCAGGATTGTCTACTCTCATATTCCCTTTGAAAGGAAGAAGCAAAAGTGTTATTATTAATTTTTTTTTTATTTTTTTTTGTAAAACGACTCTTTTACCTTTTTCCGGTGAGAATATGGGGAGCATGAAACTCAAATTTGAGAGTAGAGATCCTAACCCTATAAAAAAGTCTTTTGTTTTGATATACTAAATCTAAGTATTTAACAAATCTTAGATATAACATAAATTTCAATATTTTGTTTATAATTCTTGAAAAAGGCATTGAGGACTAGCTA
Organism: Impatiens glandulifera; assembly: GCF_907164915.1. Taxonomy (NCBI): domain Eukaryota; kingdom Viridiplantae; phylum Streptophyta; class Magnoliopsida; order Ericales; family Balsaminaceae; genus Impatiens; species Impatiens glandulifera. Next base: position 48,509,712 of record NC_061866.1, on the reverse strand, counting down.
TTTGATAAGAAAAAATTATATGCTAAAATTTTGAAACATAATTTTTCTCGCCTTTTATCCGTGGTTACATAAATTGATCAACCAAAATACTTGTTCACATATATCTCTCTTTATCGCGACAAATTCTCCTCTTTATTACACTATAGACAAATGACTAATCGGTTTGGTACAACAAACGGTGCCAAATTTACTAGTGAATAAGCTTTTGTATATTGTGATTATCTTTCATTATTTAAAAAAAATACACATCTAAAAAAGGAATGATAACCAAATTAAGTGAAATAAAAGTGACGGGGTTCGGTTAGGAATATAATGCCATTATGCCCCTTACCTGAATATATATATTTTTCAACCTAATATATAGGTAGCAGAAAAAAACAAAAAAGAAGGTCTCTATCAAAAAGTTAAAAAGAGTTGTAGCCGCATGCATCATATGATCTGGCCATCCAAAGTTAATTATATATAAAAGTGCATCTTCTATATATAGTATTCATCTATGGTATCAAAACTTTCATTAAATTTCCAAACTTTATATTTTAATAACCCCGACCCATTTATAAATTAATTTAAGGATATCATATACATGATCCGTACGAGTACACTAATTATTTTACTTAGCCTAAATTTAAAGTTGATATAGGAGCTACATATATATTAATTTGTAATTGAACCGGCCATTAGCTAGCTAACTAATTAAGAAGATAATGAATTTGTAGTACGTATATGATGAGGTTCATATATATATTTTCGTCCAATGTGAGATTTGATTATTGGAGTGTTAATTAATGGAATAACGACCATTCCACTAATATTACTCAGTTGGACATATATATATTATATATATTGCAATATTAATATAATTAAGAAATATCACCCCGCTACCTATATGGTTGGTACCTTTTACTTTCATAAATTCATATAATTAATTAATATAGTCGACCAGCTCTTGGTCTTGAATTATAAAGTTGTATATTATTTTAAATTTGGATTTCGCAAAAATTCATTCAACAGAAATGAAACATGTTTTTAGAAAATAATCAATTACAAATAATTCTCATTAATTTGCCGCATTCAATTTTGGGATTATTAATATTAATTTTCTTTTGACCTAGCTAGCTAGGCTACATGATTATTTAAATAAATGAAGTGATACCGACCAGATAATCGCGTATGTAATAAAGTACAAGATTCTTGAGAAAAATAATATATAATTAATTCAAAGAGTCAAATGACCTCTAGTAGCATTTAAAATTTAATTGACAAAGTAAAGCTGCCGCCCTTTATGATTTATGAACGATCACTTATATTTCTTTTAAGTAATTAATTAAGGGATAATTTATCATTTTTTTCATAATTAAAATACATCTCTCTAAATATATATAAATATATATTTATATATATATATATATATATATATATATATATATAGACGATGATATGATTTTGTTTTGTATTTCAAACATTTTTATTAGTATGAAGAATGAAAATTTGATAATATTAATTTGAAGAAGTAATCTAAGAATTAAAATAAATTAGTTAATAAAATAAATTACCAATTATCCTATTAATTAAATAACTACATAGTTATAGCCAGTGCAAAAAAAAGTTAGATATTAAATTAATCAGCACTATTAGTTTAATTAGTTAATTAATTAGATGGATGATGAGTCCTTGATCTGAAAGTAAAACAACTTTAGTATGCTCTAGCTAGGAGTTCCAACTTATAAATTAATTATCCATTCACTTTTTTTTTCCAAAAAAAAACATGCTTATTAAAATATAAGTAAGGATAAGGGGAGCGAAAAAATTGTAGCGAATGAGGCAGCAAATGATATGGTATTGTACATGTCACCTAATAAATAACATGTCACCTAATAAATAGGACGCGTATCAATTTTTCTCTCTCTTTCATTTTAAATTGTACATGTCACCTGCATTTAATAATTTCTCTCTCTTAATTCTTTTTTATTTAAATAAATTATTTAATATTTTCTATTCTTTAATTTTATTATAAAATTATAATAAATATTTACTTAATTTAAAATTGAAAAAATAAATTTGTAATTTTAACTTAAAATACAAATTATTAATATTTATAATAAATAAAATTCAAATTACTCATCTTCAAAAATATATATATAAAGAAACGTTATATAAAAATAAAAGTTATAATATTATTTAGAAGGTGAATTTTAATATATATCTTATAAGAAAATTAAATAAGAATAAAACGAGACTTTTATTTTTTTTTAAGAGAAATAAAAATGATTTAAAGAAGAGAAATAATAATTTAATATGAATATTTTTTAAGAGAAATAATTCAAATTATGAATATATATTTACTTTTTATTTTATATATATTTATATTTATAATTTAATATATATTTTAAAAAATATGTGCATTTATATATTTTATTAATTTGATTTATTCGTTCTCCTTAATATTATTTATATTAAAAATACATAAATAAATTAATTAAATATTAATTGCAAAAAATTAATTAAAGTAAAAAAATTAATCATATTCATATTCAATTTCTTATTCTTTTTTATATATATATGTTTATTAATTTTTACAGTTATTACTTTTAAATATATATATATATATATATTAATTTAAATATACAATTATAAATTAATAGATAAAATGAAAAAAAAAATATAAATGAAGAGAACAGAGAAATTACTAATGAAAGGAGGAGAGATAAATAAATATATTAAAGAAGACCTAGTCATCAATCCTAATCAATTTCACACATTCGCTACACTTTCCTTACAATATTTTCGCTCCCCCTATCATTACTCTTAAAATATAACTAACAGTACTAATACATATTATTATTATTATACATGTTAAAATTTTATCTTTTTTTTTTGCAAGGACAAATATATTTATTATCTTATTTTAATTTAATGCGTTATTAGTTGAAATCGAATCCAAAATATTTGATTTTTATGTAAAATTATTATCAATTAAACCATGACAGTTAGTTTAAACAATATATAGTTAGTTGATCCATCAAAATCTACTTATTAATAATGAATGAATACATGTTATTTAATCTTGATTTTGTAAACATTTTTCTTTTACATCCTCATAGAAGATTTTTTCGAGAATTAGGAAAGACATCATGGTCAGTGTTATGAAGAACTCATCACTATTCAATCTTCTTACACATGTAGGCAAAACATTTATTTTGGCTTATTTTAGAAGAAAAAAAATGAAAAAATTATTCTTATATCAAACCGTTATTAATGAAAATCGATTATAAGACATTTAATCTTTTAAATAATTAAGGCTCATTTCAATTTAAACTATCATGGTAGCCTAGAAATTAATTCTAACTTTAAATTTATTGTAGTTGAGAGATTCCTTGGGACTATTTACCTCAAGAACTTCTTATTAGTTTGTTTAGTATCATCTTTCTATAAGATCTTTGGCCAAGTTTTTGGTTAACAAGATCTTTCTATTTCAATAACCGTGCGAAATAGTCTCCCGAACACCCTTCACTTTTCTTTTCTTTTGATAATTCGGGAGAAACATGGAACTGGTCACTATACTGGGACGAGACACATGACCGCGACTTAAAGATTTAAGGTTGAAAAGTTAATGGAAGACACATTTTTTATACAGCTTAATTATTAGCAAATATATTGATTTGATTTTGAAGCAGGAATCCAGATGCTGAATATTGAGAAAGTTTATGACTACATTAATTTGAGAATTTATTTATTTATTACTTTGTGGGAATAATATGAAGTTAATGAACTAAGGCATAATTAATGATCTTCCTTCCATTGTATGAAATTATCGATGACTTACCTCAATAATTAGTGAAAATACAAAAATAAATCTGATTGAATTTATCCTATAATTAAGAAATAAAAGATGATAATACTACGAAGATAAATTGTTAAGAAATTATATATGAGCCTGTACACATGCAATGTGTACCAAATGTCGGGTCAATCACTAAAAATCCGGCTTCGTAAGGGCAGGCCCATGTATCCAATTTTGCTATTAATATTTTTCTTTACATTCAAAGTTGCTAATAATTAATCAAATTCAAACCCACTCATTGAAAGCAATTCAATTGCTTAGGTTAGTTTAAGATCATCCTAAGAAAAATCACAATTTACTAAATATTATTTTTAACGGTTGCAAGAATAATCCTATTTTCGACCCAACCTCCATCTTCGCCGTCATTTTGTAAAGTTCTTTCACACAATATTGTTTTTTTCGGTCCCGTGATATATAAGTATTAGTTCCTTTAATGCATGTTCTAAGATAAAATGAAAAATAGATATGAAATGAAAATGTTGGTTAAAGAGCAATTTCTTATGTTTTTTTGAAAAGAAAAAAAGGATGGATATAACAAATAGAACAAATGGATTATGAATAAGCTTACATGCAAGGCACATCATATCCTCCTTTAATATGATTTCAAAAACACAAGAATGATGTGTAAAAGCAACAAATTAATGAATAAAAGTAAACCCTAGCTAATTAAATGAGGAGTGGGCAAAGAAGAAAAAGTAATTAAGAGAATGCAGGCTTACATAGAAAGTTGATCATCAGTCAGCCATGAGTGGCAAAAGTGGACCTTGTTTGGCTCGTAGTGTAATTGGTGACATGTCATCTTCATTTAAACAGCCCCACTATCTAGTTTCTTATACTCGACCAAACAGCCCCTGATTTTTTCAAAAGCTTCTCCATTCATTTTCTCTCTTTCTTACTCTTGGCATGGGGTTGACAATTTGTTTCCACGTCATATATGTATATATATAGATAAGCTTTAAAGGAATTAAAGATTCATTTTGATTCTTACCAAAACAACAAAATAAAGATATTCATGACTTTTTTATATGCTCTCACATCTGTCTCATTGTCATCATCATCGAATATTAGGTTTCTCATTAGATCAACATCACCAGTTGTTTTCAAATATATATATATAGCTGTGATTGTTTGGATAAAACATATTACATTTATCAATTTAATCGCGAAAATGGTAATGAGGTTGTGAAAATACATTTAAACTCACGGTAACTCAAATCATAAAGATAACAAGTTTCATTCCTACTTAGAACGCATGCATTAAGTAGAAGTGAAGGTCATAACGGTAGAGTTAGACTAGTTTCTTATGTTAAAATATTTTTAAAATAAAAATACAAATTATGACCTAATTTGTTACAAGTATAAAGTTATAATCATGAACAAATGTGATCATCGTAAACAAAATAACAACTTAAAAGCATCACTCACATTTAAGAAACTCAAAATATTGGTAAGCCAAGAGAGTTAATGACTTCTATATATGTTATTGGTTTGTTAAATCTTGTTAATCGTAATTCACATCCATAAATAGTTTATCAGCTCACGATTTGATCCTAAACTCTCAATTCGAGAATGTCAAACAGAACATTCTGCTCGTAGAACATGTGCTTAACCGGCGAGAATTAATCGATTTTTAACCAGAAACGAAACTAATATTTTCAATAAAATAAAATATTTATAATAATATATAGAAAGGATCATGATAAATTAGACGGACGGCTGTCAATGGTATATATAATTAATTAATCAATCAAAGCAAACATTGAATTTGTGTTTTATTGGGAGGCTTATCTATTTATCTATCTATCCATGTCATATCCAATTAATTACGCAAACTCTCTTACTTTCTTATTAATTGCCCATTATATTATCCACAATTTGTACTCATGGATAAGATGGGTTTATTTTTAAATATTATTTACACATGAAATATACATATATTTTTTAAGTATAAACTTGTACTATGATTCAAATAAAAGTATAAACTCATGATACTAATAAGAATTTAACAAGGTCATGATGTGTGTGTGTTTTTGGTAAATTATTAGTATATATGTTATTTGATAAACTAATATATACATGTAATTAAGTAGTATTATACACTTTTTTCTTTCAGAATGTTTTTCTTTAAATGGAAAAGTCATTTATGTAGGTATATATCTCTTTATTCATAACAGGTCAATTAAAAATGAAATATATTTGTATCGTTAATATGTGCGATATAACTCTTTCATTGTACATAATAGAGATCATTGAAATTGTTATGTATGTAGTGTTGTTTTGTTTCTAGTCTACTTTGGATTTATTTTATTTTCAATTTTTGTTGTTGTTTAATTGTTTACCCTTTTTTTTTAAGTGTCTTTATAAAATTAACTTCACGATAGGCTATAGGGTAATACCAAGTAGGTTATGACATAAACCAGTAAAATAAATAAATAATAGACTGTCAATAATTGAAAATTATTGTTTTTGTTAAATTAAACTTAAAATTGATAATACAAATTTTTTAAGTTATTTTGTTATTGGGTCACTGACAGAACTAAGGGACTTAGATATTGTTAACATTTAACTCGAAACTATACACTTTATTTTATTTAATTAAAATTAAATAAAATTAGGGAGTGATTCAAAAGAAATTAAAATATATACTAAGTTGTGATCCAAGAGAAAATAAATTCAATTAAAGTACTAAACTTGCAATTGCAACAATCTCCTATAATAACTAACTAAATCTAATGCAGCCCATACACTTCGAGCAGCCCAAAATTATTTTTATTGCTTTTGTTAGCCCAAAGAAAATAAGGTAATCACATTTATATGATCATATTATATATAAAGTTATTTTTCTTTAAAGGAAACATAATAAAGATAGATTTTAAATAGCCTTGAAAGATATAATAAAGATTTTATTGCTTTTGTTAGCCCAAACAGGATAAGGTAATTACATTTACATGATCATATTATATATAAAGTTATTTTTCTTTAAAGGAAACATAATAAAGATAGATTTTAAATGGCCTTGAAAGATATAATAAAGATTCTATTAAAATAGCTTTCTTTTTATATAAAATTTATAGATATCGAAAAAAAAAACAAATGTGTGGCTGCTGGGATTCGAGCCCAGGTCTCCACGGCCACAACGTGGAATTCTTACCACTAAACTACAGCCACTTTTGTGTTCAAAAATAGATGTTTTAGCTATTTAACATCAACCTGTATATCATTTTTCTTATTTTTTAACACTTTATTTCCATCTTGAATAGACTCTAAAAAACAAGCAAAGGTTATTTCCCACATCAAATTAAGGACACAATTAATTGTTGGGATTCTAGTTTTTGTGTAATATAAATCACTATATATATAGAAGTTAATAATAATATTTAATAAATGCATGCATGCTATAAATGGCAATAGTTGATTCTAGCTAAGTTTTAAATAGTTGATATAGAGGTATGATCCACCTAATTTATTCTCACTCAGAGCTTGTTTGATGTTTTTTTGGGGGGATTTTGTATGTTAGATGAAAAAAAAAGTTTATTTAAGTTTTAAATTGATTAAATTACTAAGTATTTAAATATTTATAAAAATAAATTAAAAATATTTTAGTATTTTAATTAATAAAATAATTGATTTGACTATTACAGTGATAATTATATTTATTAAAAAATTAAAAGAAAACTAATTAAAATCCTAAAAAAATTCTCATAAACCAATATTAAACTAGATCTTGGAGCTCCTTTGATTTGTTTTGTTTTTTATTTTATTTTTTATTTTATCCCTTTTTTTTATATTTTTTTTTTATCAAATCACTATCATTCTAACAATCAAATTACTTATTTCATCAAAAATATTAAAATACTTCTATTTTATTTTAAAAAAATACTTTTAAATATAAAAGGAGTAATTTAACAAATAAAAAACAAATCCAAATAACTTGATATTTTTATCAAACAAGATTTTTTATATTTTGGACAATATCCTCAAATAACCTAACTGTTAGAGGCCCTTGAAACAACATATACTATTGAATTGAATATATTTTTTTAATACAATATATATATAATATATGAAGAGATATCATAGTATCAAATGTGAGCAATAATAACACATGTGCTGTTCATGGGAGGCTCCACTGTCCTTTTCAATATTGAGAGATTTTGCCTACATAAGACAAAGTTTTAAAATGATTCTGGCCTCATACAAATTAAAAAAGAGTAAAATGTTTAATTTTATAATAAAAAATAAAATAAATAAAATAAAAAATAATTACCCAAAAGTGAAATCTGTTTGTGTGGGTGAGGGTAGGGGCCCATGTGAAAATGAAGATCCATTGGCACAGATTGCATAAACACAAGATTTTGATGATGATGTCCAATCCATACTGGCCCCCCTCATTTGGTCACATTCGCAACTGCCTTTCTTCATCTCAAAACAATTCTTTTTTTTTTTTCTTAAATGCAAATCTTAATTTTGTCAAAATAATATCAAACAATATATTTACAATTTAATTTTAAATAAAATAAAATAGTTAATATACTAGATTTTATACTGATTAAATGGTGATCCAATCAAAATATGATAAATCTAATACCATTAATGCCATAATATAATATATAAATCTATAATATCCGTTGACCTTAATTAGTAGCCTAACGTTTCAAAATATTTAATTAATAGAATATATATAGGAATTCATTATAAAGAAAATCTTAACAGCCAAATATGAGATCTATTATTAATTAAAATAAAATATAAAGAAAATAATGTAACCTAATTTAGATAGTTGGGAGAGATAAATATGGAATTTTTACGATGAAATTTATGCGGTTATTATTTCAAAATCTAAATATTACATTGCATATCTAATTAATAATTTTTATCCATATATATATATATATATCAAAATTACCCTTTACTTAAATATTTTATTTTATAATAATAAAAGTTCACTTTAATATATAATATTTATTTTACTAGATTATGAAATTATTTTATTTTAAATATTTTTATTAATTACCTTAAATAAAACTTAAAAAATAATAAAAATCTAAATCTAACCTACCATATAATATAATATTTAAATTTTAAATAATTCAAATAAATAAATAATTATACTAGAAATAAGTTAATATATTTAAATATCAAATATTAATTAATTTATAAATATATCTCATCTAAATTAAACATTTATAAAGAAATTTATTAAACTTTTTATTTATTAATAAAATTTAATATTAATATATATATAATATTTATTTTATTACATTTAAATTATATTTTAATATAAATTAAATTATAAAATTATTTCATTCTGTTCAAAAAGTTAATATTAACTTATATATAGATTTTTAATATTTATTTTATTATATTTTAATATAAATGAAATTATTTCATTTAAATAAATGATAGAGGAGTGTATAAATGGTAATAAAATAAAATAAAGTAGGTTTTATTTTAATTTGATGAAACAGGGTTATTTGAAAAAAAAATCCATGTAAAATCCAAATAAGCCAGAATTCATCAAACGAGCTCTCTGGATTTATTAGATGTTGGTAATGGAGAAAGAGGAAGAGAAAGAGAAGGTATAGGAATGAAAAGAGGAGGGTGGAGCGAGAATAATGCATTCAAATAGTTGCTTAGTTAGATTCGGGCATTCAAGTTTAAATTTCCATTATTAGTTCATCACTGACCTGACCACGATCTGACACCCCTCAATCTTCGCTCAATCTCCTTCCTTTCCTTTTCAATTCATTAACCCCGATCTCCCATTATTCGATTTCCATCAACCAAACCCACCTCAAGAATCAACCATCCTGATCACCCGAATCTACATATGTTATTTAATTCCACCCTTCTCCTTTTCCTTCTTAGCTGTCACAGTAGTTAGATGGCTGAGATCGAAAATGGGTGTGGATGATCCAACGCAACAGCAGCAGCAGCAACAACAGAAGTACAGCAATAGCAGCAGTGGTGGTGGAGGTTGCGGCGGCGGCGGTGGTGGCGGTGGCGGTGGTGGTGGAAGTACAATCGGCGGCGGTTGTGGGAGTGATGATGGGAAATCTTCGAAGAAGTTAAAGCAAAAGAAAGTTCCACAAAGAGGGCTTGGTGTTGCGCAGTTAGAAAAGATTAGATTAGAAGAACAGGAAAAGGATGCTGTTATACAACAAGTACATAGTAATAACAATAATAATAATAATAATAATAATTCACCTTCTATGTCTGTTATTCAAGCTTCCAGGCAGAACCATCCATTTCCTTCTTCAATCAATTCCCATTACAGACAACCTTCATCCTCAATTCCCACAAACAACCTAGACTGTCTCAACACTGTGTCGGTGTCGGCTACTGTTCCATTACCCAAACCAATATCATCTAACGTGACCGGTGGAGAAATTGGGTGGCGGCCAGCAGGGCCTGGTTTGGGTCCGGGAATCTGGCCTGGTTTATGGAGTGATGAGACCAATCTTGAAATGTATAGGCATAATAATAATAATAATAATCATAACAATAATAGTATGATTCATGATCAGAAAGGAGCTGGAATATTGCCTATTCATCATTCAAACACGACGTCCAATTTGCCATTAGAATCTGTTTGGCCTTCTTCAGCTTCTTTGATGCAGAGGACACATCAACTTCTTCTTCATCAAACTCGACCTTCCTCTTCATCTATGGTCAGTAATTAATTAACTAAATACACTTCTTTCTTTCTTTCTTTGTTTCTGAATTTCATTTCATTTTCATTCTAATGGTTGAATCTTTATAAATTAGGTGAAAGTCCCATATGGGATTTCATCATCATCATCATCTGCAATGAACTTTAATCATCATCATCATCCGATGGAGCCCCCTTCAAACCAAAGCTTTTATGGTACTAGTACCAACGATTATACATCTTTTTGGCCAGAAGAAGATAATAGGGTAACATTTCTTTCTTAAATGTTGATTTCATTAATTAATTTGTAATTTGAATGATGATGTTTGTTCATCAGATTGTTGGGATGAAGAGACCGTACCCTTTTTCTATGGACAATCCAACCGGTCCTTCTTTCCGGATCAGATATCCTCCTCCCCCTCCTCCACCACCTCCTCTCAATCTTACTCAACCTCTTCCTCTTATGTCTCTTCCTCTTCATCTCCCTCCGTTTGCTGCTTCCATTACTAGATCAGAAGAATCAGCTGCACTCCCTAATCTTGATTCAAGTAACTTGGTTTTCAGGTTAGTAAAAATTGTATCTTTATCTGTCTATCTGTCTGTTATCGAATTCTATATGTAATTAAGTTAGTCCAGTTCTGTTCAGAGACAGGCATTCTTCTGCATTCCAAGATATAAGGAAACAAATGCAAGCTAGTAGAGTCGACAATGGCGATTTCCTCTCATTAGCCCCACCTTCAACAACTAACCACACTCGAGACACTCCTCCTGAGATTGAATATCTACCATGTCAAGTGAGCTTCAAATCATATCATTAATTAAACTTTTTTTTTTTTTTGTTTTAAACAATGTCTGATATATTAATACTACTAGGGCGGTGGTGGGGAAGAGATGGGATCAAGGCAAAGACAACCATTTTATAGCTTCTTCCCTAGTGCAAAGGCACCAAGTGATGATCCATCTGGAAGTATGCATGAAGGAGGTGGTAGTAGCAGCAGCAGCGGTGGAGGTGGAGGAGGAGCTGAGAAGAAACATGTTGATCTTAATCTCAAGTTGTAGAAGATGAAGATGAAGAAGAAGATTCATTCATGTTCTTCTTTGTGATGTTTGAATATTTTATGCATATGCCTATTGATTAATTGTAGCTTAATTTATTTTGCTTCTTTTGTTTTAATACAACTTTTTATAATATTGTTATGTAATTTAGATATTCTCTCTTTCTTCTCTCATTCTCTCTCACACAGATACAGTGTTCATATATGGGGGTGGGGGCTTAAGATCGAATTATTGAAGGGATGAAAGTGAAAGATATATTCCATCAATTCCTGATCTTGTACTAGCATCATCCTTAAATGGTAATTCTGTTTCATCTTCATTTCCTTGTAAACAAAATTGATTTTCTCATCGGACCCCACCTTATCAATGGTTGATCAATCAACCGCCCCACGCACAAACAGAATCCATTCATTATTTCTGAAGACTCTATTCCAAAACCCTAGTTCTTCAAGTGTATTTGATACCAGATCAGTAATGCTCTTCTTTCTCCCTGAATTGCATATGTAATTGGGTTACAAATTGTTTTCTGTCAGTCTGAAACATGGCTAGCTGTAATATGATTGATGTAAACCTTGATTACTTAAGCACTTAAACATGGCTGCCTTTTCGAAGATTTTGTGAATATGATATGCAGGAATGCCATTCCTTTTGATGACCCAACTCTTCTCTAACAGGTTTAAGCTTAATGATCACATTTATTACTGATATTATTTGAAATTAGTTATCAAAATGGTATGTATATATTCATAACATCCTCCTGCTACTGCTGCTGCTGCTGTTGCATATTAGTTCAATAATGGTGGATCAAGCTAAGGTTGGAAATAACAGATGGTAAGAACTATGAACATATATACATCTTCATACAATATACTGCTGTAGAAACATGAACATATTATATAACAGAGCCTATGTGCACACAGTTTGTTGTGACTTGGTATCTGGATTACTTTAAACAAAATGTTTTTTAGGCTGGGACAAGTGACAATTTTTGTTTGTAGAAGACTGCTGTTTTTTGAGTGGATAAGAAGAAGTGACTTGATTGCTTATTACAAAACTTGTGACATTGCAATTTGGTTTAGTTTCCTGGCTGTTTAGGAAACACTAGCAACGATAAGAAGAGATAATTGGATGACACTTAATTAGGTTGGTTTTTGATATGTAACTTGTATGATTCTTCGGATATGTTTTGTTAGATCATACCGCTAACTTGTTAGTAAAATGTAGGTAGGTATGCTGCTGCAGACAAGAGATGGAGCTGATCCAAAAGGTCTGGTGGAGAAATATTGCTCATAACAAATGATGGTTATTCAAAAACTTGGGGACAAGGTTAGTAGTTCAATGTTTGAGAGCAGATAAATTTGCATATCTTTGGTGTCTTATTAAGGCTTAGAGAACCAAATTAAAGAAGATTTAAGTTGAATTGTGTTGATCAATTCAATTCATTTCAATTTCATTCCCAAATAAGATCAAAGTTGAAGTGGGGTCCTATTAGTCAAAATAACTGATTTGTTCAATTCATTCATGCATGAATAAACAGACAGAGCCTGACAAAATTGTTCTGTCAGGTTATCACGTGCGTCCTTCTTTGTTAATTTATCAAATCTCTTCCTCTTAAACATTTTCAAATTCAATTTTGTATAATAAGTGTGACATAGTTAGAGTTATTCTCACTAATATCACTTAAATTTAAGCGGGAGAATCGGACTCTAGATCACTTATGTGGGGTCTAATTGTTTTCTTGTTTAAGAAAAAAATAAAATAAAATATTGGATAGACAAGGAAGGGGGGTTAAGATTTGTATGGGTGGTGGTTTGGATTGATATGATATTTTAACAAACCTAAAGGAAATAATAATAATAAGTTGATTAATAATTTATGCTGAGACAAAAGGATGGTTACAAAGGGATGGGGTTGTAATTACTCGAACCAATCAGTTCCATTCAATCCAACCCAACACAACCAACCTAAACCTAACCAAAGTTACCTAACCTAACTTAACCTAACTGTCTTCATTAATACTTATATTCTCTACATAAATTTCCTAACAAGTGGACCATCAAAACTCTATCTACTATTGTATTTCTTCTATAATATATCTAAATTGTTTTATTCTCTTTTAAGTTTTGATTTTTTCAAGTTTTTTCGATTATTTATATGATTCATGTTCTATCTTCGTTCAATGTAGAATTATTCACTCAATACAAATTCTTCTTTCACATTATTTTAAGCTATTCTCTCATCTTGATTATAAACGATATTATCGTGGAGAGACCAAAGACTTTAATTTTTTTAGATTAAATGATGTGATATATGAAAAAAATGTAAAATAATAAAATTGGGAGTTATTGAATTTATCTTCAAATAATTAATAGAAGAAGGTCTTAATTAATTAGCACATATGTTCGTGTCTTTCAAATGCAATCAAATCATTTGTTTCTTTCATTTATCTTTTATATATATATAAAAAGAAAATTGATAAACTTAAAGTAAGTGTATGCCATGTAGGTAAAAAAGAGAAAAATTAAAAATGTCTTGAAAAGTCACATTTTGGGTCCCAAAATGTTCTAAAACCGAAATATCAGTTAGTTTTTTTTTTCTTCAAATTCTGACGTGGGGATAACGTAACAAGGCATGTAAAAAATTTGTGACCATACTTTCGCTGTTACTGAACACCTTTGCTAAGTTTATCATTCCTCGTATATAAAATGGTCTGGTTTATGATTTTGTATTTTTACAATAACTAATGATTTAAATATTTTCTTACATGGGGTTATAAAAAACGATGTTGTTTAGGTAAAATAAAGAGTTAATATATATAATAAAAGAATATAGTATTCTAATAAATAATATGATTTATAAGGGTTCTATAGTATTTTAAGTAAAAAGAATCATTTAAGTTAAAAATAATGTAGGATAATATTTTTCTTCAAATTCTGACGTGGGGATAACGTAACAAGGCATGTAAAAAATTTGTGACCATACTTTCGCTGTTACTGAACACCTTTGCTAAGTTTATCCTTCCTCGTATAAAAAATGGTCTGGTTTATGATTTTGTATTTTTACAATAACTAATGATTTAAATATTTTTTTATATGGGGTTATAAAAAACGATGTTGTTTAAGTAAAATAAAGAGTTAATATATATAATAAAAGAATATAGTATTCTAATAAATAATATGATTTATAAGGGTTCTATAGTATTTTAAGTAAAAAGAATCATTTAAGTTAAAAAATCATGTAGGATAATATATACAGAGGAAAAATCTTTGTAAAATGAACATATAGATAATAGGAATATATATTGATATATTTGCCATAACCATTCATTACTTGTGGTGAGAATATTAATGTAGGCAAATAATAGTTACGAGTAATTATAATAATTATTATTTTCTACTTCCCGTTGTATTCTCTCTCTTTCCTCCCTCTCTATCATCTTGTTCTGTATATTTCAGTCCAATTATCTCTGTGAATGAATCATGAATGTTTGCCAGCGGCCAGCAACAACCATACAAAACCAAACACAGATATTTTTTCTCTCTCCCCCTTATCAATGTCTGTCTTCTCTCTCTCTCACATATAAGCATTTCATGATAGTTGTCAATGGAGAGACATGGGTGGTGGTACTGGTACAACAATGATAGACTCCGGTTGTCGCAGCAGTACTCGACGCTACCGAACCACTAGAACCGGCAAGCTCTTCTTCTGTTTCAACTCTCGTTTCTTCTCATCTTCCTCATCAATGAACATCTCTTCCAGATCCATTCTCAGCCCTGCCCGTCACCATCCCCATCCCCATCCCCTTTCACTCTCCGCCTCTCTTAGCCGTCGCCTTCGCACCGACGGTAGTCTCAAGGGCGGCCAGTCTCCCATGTTCCCTACTAACACCGCCTCCAACTCCAAGAAACGCACTTCAGGCGCCTTGGACAATCCTGAACCCTCCTCCCCTAAAGTTACCTGTATCGGCCAAGTTCGCGTTAAGTCCAAGAAGAAGAAGAACAACAACAATAAGCATGGTCGTAAGCTACGAAATCCTTCCCGCCGGCGGAGCGGCGGCGATGGAAGCTTTCGTCGGACGGATAACTGGGGTTCCATCGATTTGAGCTCTAGTAGTCAGAGTAACATCCTCCCGGAGAATAAGCATCGGAATCAGAGATGGGTGCATCTTCCGTTGACAATTTGTGAGGGTTTAAAGGGTTTGGGGGCTGAAATTAGTTGCCTTTTACCTTGCAGATCATCGTCTTGCTTCTCGAGTGAAAGAGGGAGTAAGAGAGAAAGGAGTATAAGAAGCAATTTGGAAGAGATAGAAATTAGCAGGGAGAAATTCGAAGCTAATAAACTAGATACATCTGACGTGGGAGAAGAAGAAGATGAAGAGAAGTTGAGCGTTTGTGTCCCGCCTAAGAACGCTTTATTACTTATGAGGTGCAGATCTGATCCCATGAGAATGGCAGCTCTCTCCCGCCGACTGTTGGAATCCCCTTTATCAAATGGTGATGAACCCGCAGAAGGTAATAATAATGTTCACGTGGATGCGGATTTTGAAGAAACCGAACCCAAAAGGTGCAGTCAAGCAAGTGCTTATCTGATCACTCCAGTAATCGGAGGAGTAGAAGGAAATGAAAATGAAAATCTTGAAGCGGATTCGGTTATAGATATGCCTGAAGAAGTAGAAGAACATTTTGATGAAGATAGTTCGGGAATGGGCGAGGAATTGGATGAAGAAAGTGAACAGAGGAAGGAAGAACCTCCTCCTCTATACGAAGAAGAAAATAGCCAGAGAGGCTCAACAATGGAGGAAGAAGAAGATAGCCAGAGAAGCTCAACAATGGAGGAGGAAGAAGAAGATATCCAGAGAAGCTCAACAATGGAGGAGGAAGAAGATACTCAGAGAGACTCAACAATGGAGGAGGAAGAAGAAGATATCCAGAGAGACTCAACAATGGAGGAGGAAGAAGAAGATATCCAGAGAAGCTCAACAATGGAGGAGGAAGAAGATACTCAGAGAGACTCAACAATGGAGGAGGAAGAAGAAGATATCCAGAGAGACTCAACAATGGAGGAGGAAGAAGAAGATATCCAGAGATACTCAACAATGGAGGAGGAGGAAGAAGGAGATAGCCTGAGAGGCTCAACTATGATGAATGAAGAAGAAGATATCCAGAGAGGCTTAACAATGGAGGAGGAAAAAGAAGATATCTTGAGAGGCTCAACAATGAAGGAGGAAGAAGAGAACGAAATCGATGCAGGTCCTTTGTCTGCGTCTGGAAACGAAGATGAGCAGAAGAAGTTTATTGAAGAAGAAAAGAAAGAAGAGGAATGTGAATCGGCGTCCTCCGTACGTTCTTCAGATGATAATTTAGCAATGGAGTCAACAAAAGAAGAGAAAGCAGCAGCGACTAATGAATCAGAAGAAGCGGAAGTGGAGAATGAAGAAGAAGAAGAAGAAGACGACGATCCGGCGGCGGCAGAGAATAAAAGAGAAATGGCATTACCCGATTGCTTGTTGCTAATGATGTGTGAACCCAAGGTTTCAATGGAAGTCTCAAAAGAAACATGGGTGTGCAGCAATGACTTCATGCAATTTCTTCCAGAGAGACGTCGTCGTCCGGCGAACAAAACCCTCGGTGGCGACGTGGAGAATAAGAAGGTGGTTGACAGAAGCAGAAAGGCAGCGGCGGCGGCGGATGAGTTAAACTTAAAACAAGCTCAACAGCCACCGCGATCATCGTGCTCAATCCCGGAGAAGGCTGCGCCGGTGCAGAAGCTGCCAAGGTGCAAGTCGGAGCCGATGAGGACTTCGGCTGCAAAGCTAGTGCCTTCTTCTTCGGAGACATCATCATCATGTGTGTGGAAGATCAGGAAAGTAGAGCAGCCACTACGCCGAGGACCCACAGCTGTTGGACTCGTCGGTGGTTCGGCTACAGGTCTTGGGTTCTGAACAACAGCAGCTAGCTAGCTAGTGTTTGTTTGTACATATTTTTGTTGTTCAATCCTATTTTATTATTGCAAAATATTTGAAGGGGTTGTTGTTTCATATATATATAATATAATATAATAGATTGTTTTCAAATTAATATATTATTATCCTAGATCATCTCTGTTATGTTACTAGATCAAATAATACATGTCTTGTTATTTTAGTATCTACCTTAGCAAGCTAGCTAGGGTTTTCTTCTTCTTTTTCTCACTCATTCAACATTTTCTCAATGAAATATATTGCACATGGCATGTCCTTTCTCCTCTTACTTGTACATATAATAATAAAAGACATGAGAATTGATTATGAAGTAACAAGAGGTCAAGTGTGAACTTGAATAGAAGTTTGATAATTCTTGATTTAATTAATTGAATGTAGTTAATTAATACAGAAACTGAAAAAAACCCACCAGTGCTTTCAATGAATGAATGAATTGGGGGGTTTTAACTTCAAATTTTAATTACCATTATTTATCATGGACCATTAAAAGTGGTCATGCAATAAATAACCATCTTCTTCTTTGTCTTCCACTTCCATATTATATATATAACATCCCCATTAAGCAGTCTTTGTTGTGTAATTTGTTGATAAAAAAGTATGGCTGGTTTTGATTGTTTGAATGGTGCGGTTATAGTCTTAATAATATTTGCTTCCGGGGTAACAAATGGGTACAAGTTCGATGTGGGAGGGGAAGAAGGATGGGTTGTTAACCATTCCGATGATAATTATTACAACAATTGGGCTCAAAAACTGAGATTTCAAGTTTACGACACTCTCTGTAATGATACTAATAATAATAATAATATATTTACATTATCTAAATATTATGTTATATATATTAATTATATTATTGATTGATTTATGTAGTTTTCAAGTACAAGAAAGGGGAGGACTCTGTTTTAATGGTGACGAAAGGAGACTATGATAACTGCAACATAGACAATCCTATATACAAGATGGACGGTGGAGATTCCTATTTCACTTTCGATCGTTACGGTCCTTTCTACTTCATCTCCGGCAGCCAAGATTGCAACTGCATCAAGGGTCAGAAGCTCATCGCCGTCGTCTTGGCTCCGCGTCCGCCGCCTCCCCCACCATCTACTACTAATTCATCATCATCTTCTTCTCCACCGCCGCCACCGCCATTGAGCGTTTCACCATCGCCTTCCCCGAAGAACTCTGACGACGGCGATTCTAATAACTCCACGGCGAATAAATCTCGGGCGATGACGGTTCATGTATGCCCTTCCGTTTTAATGTTGATTTTACTCCTATTGGGATCCCACTTTATTATTAATTAATTAACTAATTAATTATTAGAGTTTTATTGGATAATAGGAGAAATAAAATATAGGGATTTTAGTTTAGTATTTCATTTCTGATCAGGATTTATTAGGCTAAATTTCTGTTTTATGTTTTTCTTAAATTAAGTTTAAGGTTTCGTTTGATTTGGTTAGGAGATGACTAATTTTTAATATTAATATCTAATTTCTCATGCTTAATAATAATAATTAATTAAATCTTTATAATTTCTCTCCTGTTTATTAAACTATACGTTAATATCATTTTAGTTATTTTTTTTATATAGATATTTTAATATAAGCCGCTTACTGAAATTAGTCAATTGGCTGCATAACATGTTAACCAAGTCTTATTGGAGCCTGTTTGTTTGATGTTTAGTTCTTTAATTAAAAAATATTTTAATATAAAATTTTAATTAGTTAAATTATAATATATTTTGTTGTATTTAAAATTATAAAAATATTTCAATATTTAAATTAATGAATTAAATAATTATAAAATATAATATATATATATATATATATATAAGTTTTTATATAAAAAAATAACATTAATCAAGATATAAAAAATAAATAGAAATAAAGCTTGTGTCAAACATTATTTTATCACTCTCATCTATTATACTATTTCTCCAATCTATAGGAGCAGCGAACCAGACCTCATGGAGGCCTAGGACTATTTAATTCTTAATCAAAATTTATTCAATTTATCTTCTATAGAAAAAAAAAAAAAAAAAACATTCTTCTCAAATCACCGTAAATAACATTATTTAAATAATCAACAACCTATCATGCTCAAGTTTCTTTATGAGGTTTTTCCATTAATAACCTTAAAAGAAAAACATGTAAAAGTAGATGATGTCTCAGAGATAGATGAAATCAATCAACTAGTGTGAAAAATGTAATAGTAATATTCAAACATGGCACAAACAAACAGGGTACAACGTAAAGCTCACCCTCCTCCTGTAAGGCTGCAAAAGTTATTAGAACGGCCACCATCTTCGTCCCCTGCTTCTTCTCTAGAACAGCAGATAAACAACCAAACATATTGTTGTTATGAACAAAGAACATTAATATTAACAACAGAAAAAATTGAATTTTAAGGTCAATCAAACCTTTTGATCCTGCTCGTTCTTCTTCTCCGATTGCATTACTATTGGTCGGGGAAGAACTGCATTATCTTCAATGTAAGGCCTTAGCTTCTCTTCCAACATCTCATTCAACTGTAGTAGTAGTAGTAAGTAGACTTAATATATGAACAAATTTAAAATATATTAAAAACAATGTAGACTTTACCAACCTTCTCTTGTCGCCAATTTGTTTCCCAACGCGCATCCAAAACTTTATCAGCCATTTCTTGCTGGGCATTGAGGAGAACCGTCATTTCATTTAATCTATTTGGATCCTTAAGCTCTTCTTTGCTCCAGGATGATTTATCTAGAGGAAGGTTCAGCTCCTGAGACTAATAATTTGTTTTTGTTTTAGGGTTTGTTATAGACAGAAGAAGAACAGAGAATTGAAACAGGAACCAGATGAAAGAAAATTAATAACATACACCCCAATTACTCGGCCTTGGAGGAGGATCCAGCTTCATGACTTCGGACTCTAGTCCCTTCTTGGCGTTGTAATAAGGAACGTTTTTCACAACAACAGGATCTTCCCTTGCCCGATCAGGATCAATGGAGATCAATGCCTGTTGCAAGTGCTCCCACCCTGGTTTTCGCTGTGCCACAACATCTCTGAGTTGATCATACTTCATTGATTCCTACAATCCCACCGAAAAACAAATCATTATTGTTCCTAAGAGAATGGATCGCAAATATGTTCTTATAATTTGTACTGCTATTATCTGGACACTGCTTTCTACGAACCCTGACCATAACTAAGGCAGACCATAAAGGAGTGGTGTAAGAACCTTGTACTGCCACCAAATTTTCTGTTTCACTTCTTCATCGTATTCAAATCCTCCAATCATCTGGGGCATAGTAAGTAACCAGAATGCAGCAATACTGGGATCCTTCATGCTATGAATAATATGCTGCAGCAGTAAAGCATATATCGATAGTAAAGTCAAAATTAAAAAATTGACAACAATAATATATTTATAATGCTGACAGTATATCCGAGATAAGTTCACTCCATCAAGAGTCTTGAACCACATTTGATTGGTTTTCATGGAATAGGAATAAGAGTATCTCTATCTCTTAATTTCTATTTGAGAATGACTTTTGTAGTGAAAGGTGAATGGAATATAACTAGCCTCATAAGGATAATCCATCTTTTTCATGATGTTGTATGCTTTCCATGGAGGCTCCATGATCTGCATGTATCAAAAGATTTTATTAAGACAAAAAGTATATAAGAAGCCATCTTAAAATCATATAAAAAAAGAAACATAGTCAAGTAATCAAATATGTCAGATGATCCTGGGTCAAATGGATATACTGTAAATTTAACACATCATCAATTGCAAAATTGTCCAATGACAAACTCGTATACCCTAAAGTCAGCTTTATATGTGGTTTTGAGGTTTCAAGAGGCCTTACATCATCTGCTGAGATTTTAAATGGTAGCTTGCCATCACACTCAGGACATTTCATCACACCCTGCAGCAATGAAAGAAAAAAAAAACTGTAAGCCATGAGGTTTCACATTGTCATATATATAAATTATCTGCATGTAAGTTTTAAGGAAAAAATTAGGGCAAATTATATTGATATTCATGCATTAATAATGGAAATACCTTGATTTCAATTCGATAGGAGTTCTAAAGAAAGGAACAATGCTATGAATATAGTTTTCATTTATTGCCAATAAAAACTTAAATCCTCTAAATTGCCTCACCGTTCCATCACAGCTCACACAGTCCTTTGATGGCAATGGCACATTAAGATCTATTCCTGAAGGAAGGTGAACCAACTCAGCTCGATTATCTACAATGGCATCTGCAATATGTTCAGCAGTTGGTTTTTCTCCACTGCAAATGGAAGCAAAATACGAGAATATGAACATCTTACTTAAGTATGAAGAATATGAACATGTTTAACGATGAGATATAATACCCCCTTAGTTTGTAGTTTTTCACTTGGTAGTGAACCTTCCCCGAACCTTTGCACATAGTACACTGCATTGCACGCCAACCGCAACAGGTCCTACAATCTCTGATAATATCCCAGAAGAAGATATCTTTATTTTAGTGAAAGGAAATGGAAAAGTGAAATTTTAATGGGAATGTTAGTAGACACCTTTGGCATATCACTTTCTTTCCCATCTCTAGAGCAATATCATAAGTTCCAAGAGTAGCCACAACCTGAAAATAACCCAACACTAAGACTGCCTTTTTACTATGTATGAAATTGAATCTAACACTGATATACTGATTTAAGAATGAAATCTTCCCAGGATTCATTACAATTTCATAGGAGAATTTCCAAACTAGATAGATGCACAAGCACAAGAACCAATCTTCAATTCGATGAATTGGGAGAAACTTACAAAGATGGCAGAATAGGAGAGCTTGGAAATGAGTTCGGGTATACCGAAACCACGAGGAGCTGAGCCAGCAATGTCGAAAGCAAGGGTGAAAGGGGAAAGGACGAGTTTAATGGGGAAGTCGAAAATGTCCATGACTGTTTGGCCATAACGACGGGTGAAAATCTTGTACTGAAATTCAGTGAATTGTTTCACCTCCTTGATTAGACGGGCTGTTCCTCGAGACATGGCGGATGAGGGAAGACGGAACTACAGTCCTCTGTGAGTGAGTGAGAGAGACTGGATGGAGGAGGAGGAGGACGACGACGAAGGAAGAAGGGAAGCAGGAATAAGCCTTCTTCTTCTTCTTCTTCAGACGCTGCCTGCTTTCTTCAACCTTGGTTATGGAATGTGGATAATCTCGCGATAGGAATCTGCCGCGTTTAGGCTTTTACAAGTTTAGCCCCAAATTAATCCCAAGGGATAATATATTATTTGCTCCTTCAACTTCTATTCAATTCTGATTTTGGTCCCTGAACTTTTTACAATTTCTCTAATATGACATTCTCTTAATTAAAAAATTCATTTAATTTTATTAATAATATTTATTTAATTTAAACTAAGTACGTTATAGACGGTCATATTTAGTAATCAAATAACTTTCATGGAATGTTGTCAATGATGAATTAATAGTTAATGAGTACATATACTTTTGTTGGATGTCATAAACATAATGGTAATGAGTACAAAATTGATTAGTTGGATTAGATTTTGTCTATCGACGGTTAGAAATTAATGAGAGTTCTCGATAATTTTTCGATAGCTCCCGAGGGATCATAGGGTGATCCACTCTCTCATTTCTTGTTCGTTAATGTTATGGAAGTCCTTTAAAAAATGATGTTTTCACATAAAATTCGGGACTCATTTGTTGAGTGAGTTGTGGATCAAAAAGATATAATTTATCATATCACATTTGATTTTGCTAATGACACGCTCTATATGGTTCAAACCACTTACATAAATTTTAAACACATTCGGGATATTTTATGGTTATTTGGTGCATGCTCTGGTCTTCGAGTTAATCTTTATAAGCCCCACATTTTTTTATCATATTTTGTTTAAATAGAAGAAGGGTGAGATTTTGGGTTCAGAATTGTTGGTCTTCTATCAACATATTTTGATATGTGACCAATATTTTTTGGGGACCCAATTATCACTAAAATGGAATGCAACTATTTAGATGGCAAAGTAAAATAATTTCGAAATGGGTCGACTAATCATTATTAAGAGTGCGTTGTTAACTACGTCCACATATATAATGTCTTTATTTATTCTTCCCAAAATTGTGACGGTCAAAATAGAGAAAATAATGTGTAAATTTATATATGGATCTTCTACCTCATTGTTTTGTCATCTAATTAGCTGAGATAATGCTAAATGTTTTAAAGATCAATGAGATCTAAATATTCGAGATCTTATTTTCTGTCATAAGACTTTTCTATTAAAATGGTGTAGTAGATTTGTAAGGGAGTCGAATAGTCTTTGGACATTGATAATCAGATGTGAGTATGATGATGATTGGTTTAGTTGGTTCACTAAAATGTCTAATTATCAAACGACGTGTAACATTTTGAGAGATATTTATTATATGTGTAAACATTTTCGCGAGTAGTCTATATTCATTGTGCGAATGTTTTTTTATCAAAATTTTTAGATTATATATGGTGTAGTGTCAAATGTTTAGCTACGACATATCATGAACTTGCTTCCATTGTTATATATAGAAATGTCATAGTTAAGAAAATGTTTGATCATCGATATAGTGGTTTCGCTGGTCAAATTAGATATAGAAGGAGATTAAACATTTGAAGAGTTATTTCCATAATAGAGCTTACTTTTGGTATGACAAAAACAACTAAACAAATCCCGCCTGAACAAGACGTTATGCGTAGACAAAACATGAATAGTTTCATGTGGGTTATTGCTACAAATTATTCACTAAGATGATTCCATATAATTTTTGTTAGGAGAAACTTTGAGAGTCAATGATTTCATTCAAAATCTCGTTCTTTGGATGAAACATTATTTACAATGATTTTTTTACAAATGATATGTGCATTCAAAATGTTGTATTATGGTTAGTTAGTGTCGTATGTATCACGGAGAGGTTGAATCAACAACTCACTTATTTTTATATTATTGAGGAGTGACTAGTATATAAAGTTTTTTGTGAAGTATTACTAAGATTAATTGGGTGATGCCCGAGTCTTTGATCAGTAGTTGTTAGAAAGTTTGAATTGATATGGTTAATAAAACAGACTTACATATTTGGGTTACCATCCAAATTATTTTTTAATGGACTATATAGTTGGAGAAAAACCGTCAAACTTTCAATTATCGTAGTCGTTCAATGCGTATCATTTATACTGTTATTATTGTGACTTTTTATAAATTTCGTTATGAGAAGTCAGTAAATTGAGTTCGTCGATGAGTTAATCGTTCTTTTAAATGACTTATGAGCTTATAACTCATTGAGTAACATTTTTTTATTTGTCATTCTTTATTGTTGTGTTTAAACGATTTTTATATACATACTTTTAAAAAAAATTAAAAAATAATCTTGGTACTTAATTTTAATTAATTATTATGTAAAGTACATCTCTTGTATGATATAATACATGTATTGTATCTTATGTCAATTTTTTTATATTATTTATATTTCTAAATAATATATCATGCCAAGAGTTAAAAGTTAACTTACACAATTACACCAAATCAAAATTATATATATATTTTTTGGAAAAATAATTTATTTTAATTAATGTTGAATATTTTGTTTGATATTTGTAAGTATATTATTTGAGTACACAATTATCTTTATTTTTTGTAATTACATTATTTTATTTTGATGGTGATATTTTTAGTCAATTTGTCTTATTTACTATTTTTTTTCATTAAAAAATTAATAATATTTTTTTTTCCTTGTTAATATTTAAAATACTTTGAATTTGTTTATATAATTTTATATAGTCACACCGAAAATAGTGATATTGGATTTTTTTATTATTATTCTATCTAAGTATACTTATATTACCACTAAATGACGTACTACCTTTTTTTTTATGAGAATAAACTAAATAAATCTGATGAACAAATAAATAAAAGTTATGAACACAATTAAAGTATTTTTTAGTTTAAAATTGTTGCTTAAAATTGATTTAATATTTAATTTAGGACTAATTTTAAAATGACAAGTATTTTAAAGGTTTATATGGCATGAAAATGGTGGAGAAAAAGAAAATAGAAGATGAAGAAAATAAGAACGACAGCGAAATAGTAAAAAACAATAAAAGACCACCAATCTATAAAAACCACGTGTAAATAAATATCCTGAAAATTACAACTTTCAGTCACCAACTGAGAAAGCTGATCACAGATTGTATGGGAATCAATTCCACAGTGGCCCGCCTCCTTTAGCATGTCGACCGATCGAAGCAGAAGTAAAAAGCTCGAGATATTGCGATAATGGCGGCAGCGCTAGAAGTTTCTAACAACGGATTGAAAATGGATACAGCGACACAGGCGTACCTGGAAAGCAATCCAGTGAAGGAAACCAGAGCCTTGATATCGGAGCTTTGCCGTCTATTTTACAACCTCGGTTGGGTATCGGGGACTGGTGGCAGTATCACTATTAAGGTCCACGATGAATCTATCTCCAAGTCTCAGCAACTCATCCTCATGTCCCCATCTGGTATTAATTAATTCTCAATCTCTCTCGCCGTTTAGACATAGCTCTATGGTATAGATCATGTGAAATTTTGTTTATTTCTTTCAATTGGTAGGTGTACAGAAGGAAAGGATGGTTCCTGAAGACATGTATGTGCTTTCTCCAAATGGGTCAATTTTATGGTCACCTTCTCCAAAGCCATACCCTCACAAGCCTCCTAAATGTTCTGACTGTGCATCTCTCTTCATGAAGGTATGCCATTTTAGAGCGATTTACCCATTTTTTTTCTTAGTTAATTGTTGACAATTTTGGGGTTTCTTTCTTGTCTGAATTGGGATTTTCGTATATCATGAAATTGCTAGTGTGTTCATCTGCTTCATTTAGTTAAATGATCGTCCTTTTCTCTTTTTTATTCTGCCAGGCTTATGACATGCGCAATGCTGGTGCTGTTATCCACAGTCATGGGATGGAATCTTGTCTTGCAACAATGATCGACCCATTAGCAAAGGAGTTTAAAGTAATTTCTTAAACTGCTCTCATAGTCCCTTTATTTGTTTGTTTGTCCTAGTAATCTTCCTTTGGGATTTTGTGTACTAAGGACATCCTCTATACAATAGTGGGTTTCAGAAGGTCATAAGAAAATAACTGGATAATTGATCATATGAGAAGATGATTAATGCAAACGTTATTGCCTTTAACATCTAAAATATTTTCGGGCTTTTGGTTGTTTATGGTTATGTGAGTGTCAAAGGGATTGTTTGCAGTTGATGTTGCTATTAATCAAAACAAGTTATACCTTTGGTTCTTAGTCTTGATGTGCAGCAATTGAACTGCAACAAGGAGGCACGGGTTTAGAGATTCATAGCTTTTCCTTGAACCAATTATGCTTCGGCATGTCTGCTTTGATTCAGAATAGTGCTTACAAATTATTTGATGTATCTTCTTTCTTTTTCCATTTTAAATTCAGTATCACGCTTCAAATGGTGCAGATCAGTCATATGGAGATGATAAAAGGAATTCAAGGGCATGGCTACTATGATGAGCTTGTCATCCCAATAATAGAGAACACTGCACATGAGCGCGAACTCACAGAGTCTCTTGCTGAAGCTGTACGCCTTTCTTTTGCTATTTCTATTTGTATTTTTGTATGTGCAGGTCTCTTATTAGAATGATATGCATGCGCCATTTGGATTTTTTGTATCAGTTCTGCTTATTTTGAGTTTTATGCAAGCTAAACTGCATAATGATGAAGAAAATGAAACTTCTGGTTAGTTTATAGCCGTTTAGGAAAAAACACTAGGTAAATGAATGTGGTGTGAGGTTGCAAATGAAAGCAATAATTTGAGATTTCCAGTCGAGACATCCTTTACTAATAGTTGGTTGCATAACTAGTGAAGTATTGCGTTAGACTGATCAAGTGTTTTTTCTGGTTAACAGATTGCAGCGTATCCGAAAACAACGGCAGTTCTGGTTAGGAACCATGGAATCTATGTATGGGGAGATACTTGGATCAGTGCAAAGACTCAGGTTAAATGGTTATATATAAATATGATGGTGTTCATCTCAGTATATTGAAAATGCATATCTATCCATCATCATTAGTCTATTTATTGAATTCTGAAGGTCTTTGATGTATCAGGCTGAGTGCTACCACTATTTGTTTGAAGCTGCTCTTAAACTTCACCAAATGGGTTTGGATTGGTCTTCTCCAAGTCATGGTCCTATTACCAATCACCATAGGATAAACGGGTCAGTTAAAGAAGGAGCTCTAACAAATGGTTCAATTGAGTCATCACGGGTGAGTTCTTAAAGAATGATTTCCTACTTGAGAAAAATGAAATTACATACTTTAGGCTATGTTTGGAAATTGGAATTAGAACTAATTTCAAGTCAAATTCCTTATTTTAAGTTATTAAACAAACAATGGAATTGAAATATCCAATTTCACCCTAAGCAAACATAGCTTTTATGAAAGTCATCTTTCTTAGTATTAGTTTATTTTAACTTGTTACACGAAGCTTGTTTATTGACAATCTCATTACTTGGCAGCGATGTATTGTTTTGGATATTGAAGGAACTACGACACCGATATCATTCGTAGCTGATGTCCTCTTTCCATATGCCCGAAATAATGTGCGAAAGCATTTAGAGGCTACATATCTCACGGAAGACACTCAAAATGATATTAAGTTGTTGCGATCACAAGTAATTTCCATATTTTGCATTTGTACCTATTTCTTCAAACACGGGCAAGAAAGAGCTAGATAGATGTTATTACAATTCTGTGAAGTATTTTATAAAATAAAACCATTCAAATTTAAATGGGTTTAGGTGGAGAACGATTTGAAGCAAAATATCCCTGGTGCAGTGGCAATCCCATCTGATGATTCTGTAAAAGAAGAAGTTATTGCAGCTGTGGTTGCTAACGTGGAAGCGATGATAAAAAGTGACAGGAAAATAACTGCCTTAAAGGAACTGCAGGTAAGGAGGAGATGCAGTAATTGTTCTTAATCAAGCTTTGTTATTATTATACTCAATGTCAACAACCTCTCTTGATATGTCTCATTAGGGTCATATATGGAAAACCGGATTCCAGAATAAGGAATTAGAGGGTGTGGTTTTCAATGATGTACCCAAAGCACTTGAGAAATGGCATTCAATGGGCATCAAGGTAATCAATCTTTGCAACTGGTGCCTTTTTCTTTTGAAATTTTTTTTCAAAATATATTTTTGTTGTTAGGTGTATATATATTCAAGTGGCAGCAGATTGGCCCAGAGGCTGTTGTTTGGGCACACAAATTATGGAGACTTAAGGAAGTATTTGTGCGGTTATTTTGATACGACTGTAGGGTAAGTTTCTTCGTGATGATTATTTGGTCAGTCTTACTTAGCTCTTAGCCACTGAATGAGCGACTGACTGTCCTTTTGGTGATTAATTCTTGTATTTAGGAACAAGAAGGAGACAAAAAGTTATGTTGAAATTTCAGAATCTCTTGGAGTAGACAATCTATCTGAAATTTTGTTTGTGACTGATGTTTATCAGGAAGCTCTAGCAGCTAAGACGGCTGGTAACTAATTGTTTGTTTATTTTGATGTTGATGATAACAAAAATGCAAACTTTGCTGCGCAAATCTCTTAAACAGAGAATGTTTTTTTTTCAGGGTTTGAGGTGATAATCTCTTTGCGGCCTGGGAATGAACCTCTTCCAGAAAATCATGGGTTCACGACAATAAACTCCTTCTCGGAAATATGATGAACAAACTCTCTTCAGACAAGTAGTTCTCAACTTTAGCTTGTTTCTGAATACTTTTGCTCATGGATATTATTTGGTGCCATTTTTAGAAACCCATGTTTGCTGCCTTTCGGCTTTGTATGAAGTTTCTGTAAGTCATTATAAATAATCAATTGCACTACCCATGGGATGACATATAGCAAAAAAAAATTGAAATCAAATGTATGAAGGATTGTTTAATTTGGGTTGTTTTGCTTGTAAAATTTCAAGGTTCTTGTTCCTTTGTTTAGAATTAATTGATCATTTAGATATTTTTGCTACAAAACGAAAGTTAAGGGCATGATCTGTGGGGTGGGTTTAGTTTTAGGCAGGAAGTTTTATTTTTTTATTATTTTTTTTCACTCTCATATTTTAAGTTGAAGAAATGATTGGGATTTAAGTTAAAGAAATGATTGGGAGAGGGAATTTGAGGGAACGGGAAGGAAATGATGTGGCGTTAGCCAAAAAAATAATAAAATTTATCTCTCTTTCCTCACCTTTTATCATTTTTCCAACTATTGATGTAGTGACACCTTATTCTCTCCCTCAAATTCCCTCCCCTATTACTCTCTTTAAGTTAAATTGAAAAAATATTAACACGAATGAGTATATATATATATTAATTGGTTCGATTGAAACTACAAATTAATAATTACTAAAATAAAATTCTAAATTATAAGATTTTTTATAAGATTTTTCAGTCAAAAATGAATTTGTTTTTGTTGAATTCTATATATACGTTGCACTTAAGAGTTGGAGCATTGTCTACTTGTATTGTAATAAAAAATTATGAAAAGTTGTTGCCGTTTGCAATGTTTCTTTTCGAGTGACTGGTTTCAATTTTTGTGAATGTATATTTTTAGAACTTGTTTTTATAATTTATTTTTCATCTTTAACTAATATACATTGTACTTGAAAATTAAAGTTTATAGGTAAAATCTTATTAAATTAATAAATTATTAATTTATCGATATAATAATACTCGCTAAATTAATAAATCTAACATGAATTTCGTGCATTTGCACGGATAAGAATATATATAAAAATATTATTTATCTATAAATATTTTAGATAAAATTAATATTATTCAAATTAATTTATAAAATTGGTTTTAGTTTGTAAAAATTAAGTTTAATCTAAACTTAATAATAACATAAATTTTATCCTTTCGGCACTCAGTTAACCTTAAATTGACCCCCTCATTTTGTGACTCACACTTTTTCATCATCTTCAGCAAATCACCCACCAATCTTTGTCGACTTTAATTGATGACACAAGTCTTATATCTCGTCAAACTCAACCACTAACCCCCAATTGTCCCTCATTTTGTGACTTATATTTTTTTTCATATACCTCTTTATCCTCTATGCAAACCACTCACTTACCATAATCTTGTGACTTACATTTTTTCATATGTTTCTTCATCCCTCGACAAATCACTCACTAATCTTAGTCGACCTCTCTTTTATTCTCAATTGATCACACATCTCTACTTCAACAAATCAACAACCAATCTCAATTGATCACACATCTCTAATTCATCGTTAAAACCCAACCACTAACCCCAATTGACACTCATCTTGTGACTCACACTTTTTCATGTCTCTTTATCCCCTCATATGTCTTTTATCTCTCGACAAACCATTCAGATCACACCTCTTATCCATCGTCAAAACTCAATCACTAACCCCCAACTGACCATCATCTCGTGACTCACTTTTTTATGTCTTTTTTATCTCCTCGGTAAACCACACACTAACCATAATCTTGTGACTCACACTTTTTCATATGCATCTTTATTCCTCAACAAACCACTCATTAATCTCAGTTGACCTCTTTTTTACTCTCATTTCAACAAATCAACAACCAATCACAGATCTCTTATCCAATGTCAAACCAACCACTAACCCCACACTAATTTTGTGACTCACATTTTTTTCACATGCCTCTTTATTCCATCGGCCAACAAACCACCTGACATCTATCTTGTGATCTCACACTTTCAGGTATCATTTCTTTAAAAGTTGCACTACATTATATTATAGTCAATAATGCGTTCTTGAAAAATTTAAATTTGCATGTTTTGAAATTCAAACACTTGTCTTAAACATAAAATGTGAACACTTTAACCGTTAGACCATTTGAGATTGTTAAAATTATTTTATTATTTTGTGTATGTATATATATATTTTGTATTTAATATTTATATATATATATATATAATTGGGTTTTATTGTAATTAAAATAATGAAATAAAGAAAAGGGTAAACATCATGAATAAAGGGAATTTATTAGAATGAACGCATTGAATGAAATATTAATAATGACAAGTTGATGAAAAATAAAAGCACATCATCAAATTATTAACTAATATGATGATTTAACTAAGAAATTCGATCATTTTTTTGAAAAAAATATTATATTATTGTATATTTTTCTTGAAATGTTACAAAAATTAGTTTCAATTTATTATGCATCAAAATTAATTTGGTCCTCCATCGTTAATTTGCTCATAAATAGCTTGATCAAAGTTCCACTCAAACTCGGTTTCACTAAGTCGAGTTCGAGTAGCTCGATTTTGTAAGATCTTTTATAATATAAGAGATTATATGATATTAGATTACATAATATAATAGAACACCTTCAACATTTTTCCCTTCTCTTTTACGAGTAGCAAATCGATCTTACACATAATCGAACATTTACATTTTAGGTAAGGAAAAAATTCATTTCAAGTAAAATATGTGAATTTAATTAACAGAATTTAATTTTCAAGTTTTTTAGAGCTCAAGCCGAATTCGAGTATAAATTTAGTTCTATCGAGTATATATAATGCAGATCGAGTAGTATGGTACTCGCGTACTCGGTTCGACACATTTACTCCTGATCTAACATAACCTCTAAGCTATTTTATGTTTCAAATTTGACACCAAAGTTTATACATTCATACATTGGTATAACTCTTTTAAATAATCTTAAATCTCCATTGACTTTAAATTTAAGATTTTATATATACAAAAAAAAAAAATACTCCCTTTATAACCTAATTTATGAATAATTATTTATTTTATAACATACTTGTTGAATAATATGCTCGTTTTAATAGTTAAATGCTTCAAGGAGATGAGAAATAGAAATTTAAGAACAAATTCAACCAGATAGAAAGCATACATTTTAATTTTGGTACAATTTTTTTATTATTCCGATGATAGTCTCGGAGATGTGACCGGAAAAAGCGGCAGAAGGCGAGGCTCGTCGTCGTCGATTATCCGTGGCGAAGGATGCAAATAATATCCTTTCTCAGCAATCGCCTTCTCTTCTTCTTCCTCCGACGAACTCCTCCTCATGACTGTCAATGGCGTCACTGGACTCAGCAGCGCCAACGACGGGAAATCAAGTATGCTCGGAGACAATCTCTCCACGGCGTACCTCAACCAATCCTCCGTTCCAGAATTCCGATTCCGATTAGGCAGAATAGGGCTGATTACAACTCCATTATTATTGTTCCTCCTTTCATATAACTTGAACCCCTGTTTCTTCTGCAATGTTCTAATCGGACCTCTGTTATGACCGCCACCGCCGCCACCGGATGCCGCCGGATTAACCGAGCCGGTAAGCATTTGAACAACCTGTTTGAATGTGTCCACATTTGCCTGCACAAAGGTGGTCGGGTACGTGTTTAATTCGGATCTATAAACGGGTTGACCTAATCCCCCATTGTAGCAGTTACTGCTGCTGGACGAATTCTCCTCCATTGCCGCCACCGCCGTCGCCGAGAAAGAGAGTCGGAGAAGAAGAAGAAGATGAAAGAGAAGTAGTATGTAATTCAGCTTCTCTGTTTCAACTCACATTTATATTTAAAAACGGACTTCAATTTTCAAATTCAAAGCCATTTAATTCAATTATTTTTTCAAATTTAAGCTTT
This sequence comes from Impatiens glandulifera, assembly GCF_907164915.1. Classification (NCBI taxonomy): domain Eukaryota; kingdom Viridiplantae; phylum Streptophyta; class Magnoliopsida; order Ericales; family Balsaminaceae; genus Impatiens; species Impatiens glandulifera. The sequence continues at coordinate 48,476,488 of NC_061866.1, read as the reverse complement.
TAATATATATATATTCAATCCAAAATAAATTAATTATTTTGAACACATTTAAGTTTAACTTAGTCAAACATAGATAATGAAACAATAAAGATTATTATTATTATTATTATTAACTATTAAAGTAAAAGAAAGACTATAACGGGAAGGAATCGGAAATGGGCAACAGAGGCAGCAGTTAGATTTTCATATCTACTAAATTGGGTCTAGTTATTTTTATTTAAAAAATAAATAAATTTTAGTAATAAGGATATAAATAAATGTAAACAATTATGATATTAAAAATGACTTTAGACTCAATCTCGTTCATTCTCATATATAAATATATAGTTTGTTTAATAAAATATATCAAACTCTATTATATAGTGGCCGGCTTGACCCAGCATTATGATTATACAAAAATAATTCTAAAGAGGATCAATTAATAAATGTAATGTTTATTTATTAGTGATGGCGCCTTAATATTTAAAAGAAATAAATGGAACCATGTGCACCCTCCTTAAAGACTTTATTATATTTAAATCATGTTTATGTTAGTTAGGTGAAATGAACCCATTTAAAAACTATAGATATATAGACTTCCCATTTTAAGGAAAGGCTATATTTTATAACATATTTGGAACTATACCCTAATTTCAGGATTCCCCTATGTGTTAGGGGTGACCTCTCCTAGCTAGGGTTAGATTGATTCTCATTGAATTAAAAAGCATTTAATTGTAACTTAACAAATGACTACTTGTTCAAAGTTTTTGCAATATCATCAAAGCAATGAAATTAAAAAGTAAGCCAAAAAAAGCAAACCTCTCAATCAAAGTGTTCTAGCCACATTCTTGAACTCATTCAAGCAAGAATGGAGTGTCTTTTGCCTCTTCTGTAGAGACTGTTTCTCGTTCTGAAGCACGTCGATCGCCCCCGGAGCAACAAACATGTCCATGAATTTCTCGTCGTTAACTGCAAACAAATCCAACCCAACTGCCACCACCAGCCTGTCTCGGCTGCACAATTCAAACCGATAAAAACAAATACATAAATAAAACTAAAAATTTCAGAAACAATCATGAACATAAACAGTAAGTGCTTACCAAGGAGTCAAGAAGCCAGAATTAAGTGTTGATATTACACTACGTTCAATAAGAACTTCACGAATACGTGCGAAATGCTGTGCAGCCAATGAACATATTTCTGAGTAAGCTGAACCTGTTCTGGAACTTCCATCCCCTCCCATGTTTCCAAACAAAAGACTGCCACCGAGTTGGGATCGCGAATTGTCGGAATTTCTGTTATTACCAGCTATCCTAGGATGTCTTTTTCTTGCTCCTACTAAATCAACACAATTTCCTCCTAATTCCTTCTTAACAGTAATATAGTTGTCACATGGCTGATCTGGTGATGGGGTTTCAGGTATAGTCAATAGGCTCTCTCTTGATTCTACTGTTTTTCCTGGTGTCACTTCCTGGACATTATTTTCCAGAGCCGGTGGTATGTTCTCTTGGCCTTTATTGGACAATCTATCTTTAAAATTAGTTCCCCCGTCTGCAAGTTCAAGGCAAAATGGCCCAGCTGATCTATACATGGAACCATAAGATCCCGAAAGCTCATTTTCATAACAAAACTGAGCGTAAGGGCCAGTAACTGAATCGAGGTGATGTCTAACTAGTTGCTTGCAATGTTTTGCAAGATCCTTCACAAATCGACTGTAGGAGTGTCTTAATGCAGCATGGAATCCTATGTATCCATCCATGTCTGCTTTGCTCCTTCCATCTGCAATTTTTGAATGGTGGAGAATTATTGATAGTTTGAAAGATATTTAAAAGAATGGTGTTTGTACTGGCTTACATTCTTCCTCACGACTTCGATTTCTCTCAACTGCAAGATCGAAAAGGTTGACCAGAACAAAAGCCAGACGATCACAGGCTGTGTCAAGAAGGGGAGCCAGCCATGACCTTGCAGCAGAACGAGCAATTTCTGCAGCTGCCTCTGTAACTCCTTTACCACCACCTCGGCCAGCATGAGCAAGCAATATGTTGGCAACCTGTCAATGCATTTGATTGATTAGTTATCATAACCGCCATGATTCAAACCAAGAAGTGTATGGCATTGTTTGATGTGGGTTATTTGAGATAAATTTAAATTAAATCACTATCAAAATACCCCCCAAATAGCATACTCGGTTATTCAAATCACACAAGATCAAACAAGGACTATATATTTGGCGGGTTTGATTTACCTTCTCCCTTGAAACTGGAGGACATTCTATTGAATAAGTAGCACAACGGAATTCATGCATAACCCTCTCAAAAGAAGCTCCTCCATATAGACGAAGGGTGGCATTTGGAGGTTTTATATCTGCTTCTTTGATTCCAGGCCAACTCCCAATTCCACTTTCTGACCTTTCCTCCTCTGTTGTTTTACCCCATTGTTCTGGAGCAGGATCTGCTGCTCCATCTATCAATGCTCCCTTTGGATATCACAAAAAGAGAATATTAACAGATGTCTAATCTACATAATTCCTCAATATTTTTTTAAAATTACGCACCACATGATTGCAGATGGAAGCAGCATGCAACATTGCAGATTTTCGAAGATGCACAACATCTGAAGTAGCCTCTAACTTGGAGTCCATTCTCTCCAATTCATAAGTTATTTCACCACAACGTTGTTCAAGCAAGGCCAGTGTGGCAGGAGCTGCTTCCTTAAATCTTTTCTGAAGCTCCGACTCCAAATAATCCCTGAGACGGCCAAAACCAATATGGGACTTGAACTTTTCTTCGTCAAAACCCCCAGTAACTCCTTTTTGAAGGTGATGGAGTATATCTGAATCAACCACTGATATTTGTTGGCGGAATTCTTCATTTGAAATTGTGCCTTTGTCCTTTGGTAAGGCCACAAAAAATGGCCGAGTGTTCTCTCCAAGGTAACCACTTGCACTCAAATACTTATCTACTTCCCATCTATCAGTGAACTCCTGAATACATCAATGAATTGCAAATTAGAAAAACAAGAAATGTTTATTTCCTTTCACCTTTTAAATGTAACTAATTTTTTTTTCTTATTTGCATTAGAGACAGTCTTATGTTTATATATGTTTAAGCTTACCTTAAGCCGGTTATCAAATTTGGAGACAACAATCATTGTCCTCTTAAACGATGGATCTATTTCACGAATGGTATCTAACCACAAAGAGGAACACCACTCCACACTACTTTGCTGAAGAAACAAGAGAATGCGATGGGGAGGACTAGCCAACGACTTCACCATGGATAGGATTTCTTGAGGTGTATTCTCCGGTTCACCCTTCTTTGCCTGTCAGTATAAATTGAAACCAGTTATTACTCGAACTCTCATGAACATTAATTTATTTGCGTTACCTTCAGAACAAAACCAGGGGTGTCAATGATGGTGAGATTTGGACAATAAGCATATTCTGCTCTCATCACAATTGGAATTGAAGAAACAGCAGTCCTTGTTTTCTTAAGAAGTGCTTCAGTTCTTGACTTTATTATATCAGCAATTGCAGATGCCGAAATTACAGGGTTTCCATATTCTTCAGAATCGTCATCCTGCAAACTCAGAAACGGTAAATTAACAAGTAAAAAAATTCGACCTAGAAAATGTGAAACAAGGTGATAAAGAAATAGAACCTGAAATCTGCATCGAGGTTCTAATGCGGTGGAATCATGAACCATTTGGAGAATGAGAGGTCTTCTAGTGCCCATTTCAACTTCACGAATGTTAAATCTAAATCCTAATAGAGCTTCCAAGAGCGAGCTCTTGCCGTCGGACTGACCTCCTAGGGCAACGATCTCGGGGATAGGGAGCTTCTCACCGAAGGCAACTGCTGCTGCCTGTAGACGATTGTAGGCCTCGAATCTAGCCTTGAACTCGGATGCCATCCGATTTCGATCGGTCGATTGGCGGTGTTGCTGCTTTCTGGAGACAGATGATGATGAGGAATCGTTCCTATCCGAAGTCGATTTGGTCGGAGTTGTCATGTCGCCGTTTGTTGTTGACATCGAACAGGCACAAGATCAGGAAATGGCGACCCTTTTCTGATGAAGCACGCATACAAAGAGAGGGAGATGTTCAAATTTAAATTCAGTGATTTGGTGCCATCTTTTACCGTAATTTTATTTTGTCCTTTAACTTACACAATAGATTCAAATACTCCCTCACAAACTGAAATATGCATTTAACTAGTCATTACTGATTAGGTTGTTTCCTTTATTATATTTTTTTTTCATTCAAATCGATTCATAAAATATTATTATTTTATTTGTATTAAATATTAATTTTAAGAGAAGTGATAGAGTAGAAAAATTTTAAAAAATAATTAAAAAAATAAGTAAAAATAATGTGAGAAGACAGAACAAATTTATTGAATCTGATAAAACCAAGTTATATTAAAAAAAAAAAAATTATTTTGTAAGTGAATCTTTTATATTCTTTCTCATCCCTCCTCTAATTTCTCTCTTACTATTATTTCTCTAAATTTAAATATAAAAATTATTTTAATAATTCAATTTACAATAACTTCAAATAAGTTAAAAAAAATTAACCCATAACTTGTTTGTGTCTTTGAAATAATAAAATTCAAAATTTAACTAATCAATCAATTACCACTAAAACGAATCAGTCAATAACAATAACGGATAACCTATGAATTTTTAAACCAGAGTGAGGATCGTCAACCGACTAAGCCGACTAAGCATAATTAAAATTTAAAAAATATCCATAATTAATTATAACTAAAGAGTTATACTTATATATCTTTAATAGTTAAAACTTAAAAGTCATTATTTTTCATAATATATATATATATGTTGGCGATCTTCTAATCCTCGAATAAAATAATCCTCGAATAAACTTTAGTCCCCTTAAAGACCGTAGCTCATAGCTCAGGTAGTCCAAAATAATATTTTATAGGCAAATGACAATAACGCATAAAACACTTGATATTTTCTGTCGCTAAATTGAATTAGTGACAGAAAACTAGGTAAATTTTGTTTGACTGCATAATATTATTATCATGCTAGCCCGGGTAAATTTTATGGAATTTTTTTTAGCCCGGGTAAGTTTTATGAAATTCTTTTAGTGCGAGTAGATTTTAAATCCCAGCTCCGAGCTCTGACCTTGTGTATAAACCAAACCGGTTTACTCCGATCTAATTGATTTGTGATCTAATTAAACTCAAATTCATTTACACATTTATAATACAAAATTATCTTCTTTGGCATCCAACTCCTTACTAGGAGGATACTTAGGCAAGCTCCAAGGATCACAAGGCAATGGTTTTGTTACAAAGAACTGTATAAACAAAAACAAAACAGTTTATATACAGAAGAAGATGAAGAATTAGAACTTCATGTCATATATATACATATATGTATACCTGACTTTTTAATGCAGAAGCTGCAGAACCGCGATCTTCTGGATCAATGGAAAGTAGCGTCTCCATTAGCACCAAAGCTGGTTCAGGTAAATCCATGAACATTTCTCCAACAAGACGTTTATAAGGATTCATTGTCTTGAAAATGGTGGCGTGAGGCAACTTCGCTTTTCTCCAATACTCTTCAGAAGGCGACCCACAAAGCTTAAAGATTTTATGCAATTGTTCAACCTAGATCAGAAGAAAAAGAAGACTAATAATTACTTATCAACTTAGATTCTACAATACATATTTATATGTATGATAAAAAAACCTCTGTTCTCCCTGGCATGATAGGTTTCCCTGAATATAATTCAGCTAAGATACAACCGCAACTCCACAAATCCACAGCAGGACCGTAGTAAGTAGCCCCTAGTAGAAGCTCAGGCGGTCGATACCAAAGAGTTACAACTCTGCTAGTCAAAGGAACACATTTCTGAGGATCATAAAAACTCGCCAAACCAAAGTCTGCAATCTTCAGAATCCCATTGTTATCGATTAAAATGTTGGAACCTTTTATGTCGCGGTGCAACACACCGCGACTGTGACAATGATCCAGCCCACGTAACAGTTGTTGAAAGTAGCATTTAATCTGCGGTTCTGTGAATTTGTGAGAAGCCAGACCGGCTAGGTCGTGTTCCATGTATTCAAATACAAGGTAGAGGCTACAAGACATTCTTGAAGTGACTAAACCTTCAAGTTTTATGATATTTGGATGATTAAGTCTACGTAGAGTTTGGATTTCTCTTGCCATGAAACGAACGCTTTCTGGGTCGAGGTTATTGAATCTTACTTTCTTCAATGCTACTATCTTTCCAGCTTGGTTTAGATCACGGGCACGATAAACATTACTGTATGTCCCATTTCCTATCTGTTGTTTGTTGTTCTATAATAGTGTTAACTCAATTTCTTCAATAATAACAAGAAGGAAACAAAAAAATACCTTATCTAACTTGTCAAAAGAATCAGCTCGTCGAGGAACCCAACCACGGATGGCTTCGCCGGCGACATTTGTTAGCCATGGTGGCCATCCTGCTGCAATTTGCTCACCTTCGATTGAATATACTCCTTGGAAGTACCGAATTAAGCCATTTGATTGTTTATAATCAAGCAAGGAGAATCTCTCTGTTGGACTGTCTCGAATATCTTCGATGGATGAGGGATTACAACAAATACCACCCATTATATACGTTAAACGACACAAACCCTCGTATATAGTCTTCAACATAATACAGGAACGGTGAAAATAGTCTTGATTTTCATAGGAGGTTCTCCGTCCTCTGATTCCATTGCAATGAATCAAAACGTCCAAAATAAAGAACCTTTTGAGACCCAAAATCAGTGTGGTGAGTTGGGTCGGTTCTTCTTCATAGATTTTAAAATGATAATGGTAGCTGCAGCAGGCAGTTGAGAAACCCTAGAGGAGAAGAAGACATGGATATAACGGCAGAAAGAAAGAAAGAAAGGCTTTTTAGTGTGAGAAGTCCGCCGCCACGCGATCTACTTTTACGCACGCCACGTAACGCCCTCAAGCATGTTTGTAAGGCCCGTGGCTTTTGTTGTTTACGGTCGGGAGGTTCATGCAGCTTGCCAATCACTTTGTTTAATAACCCTAAAGTTTAAATCTAAGTTATGTTTTTTTATATTTGATTAGAATATAATTTTCCAATAAACCAATTTCTGTCTTCAAACAAAATTACATTTATTATTAGTAATCATCTTCATGTGTCTTGTCAGTCGGTTTAGTCACTTTTTTTTAATCTAAATTTTGTCTTTCGATTGATTCAACCATATTATATTTTATATCAAAATATCTCGTAATTTTTATCATATTATTTATATTTTAATTATATAACTATTAAACATTTTTATCTCTTTTAACATTAACATTTTTTAATATTTATAAATAATTTTAAAAACATACCAGAAATAAATTATCCTAATTTTACCAGAAGATTTGGACTATGTCAATTAAAAGAATGAGATAAAAAGGTATTACACCATATCTAAATATGAAAAAGACAATAAATAATAATCTCAGTCTTTTAAGTTTAAAACATTATTATAGTAGATTCTTTATAGTTTAAGAATAAAGTTAAAAAATCATCATAAACAAATGTAAAAATTTTGTCCTTAATATTAATAAAAAAAATAGATAGGATATTTATTGAAAGAATTTGTGCATATTTTTAATACAAAATAAATACAAAAGAGTAATTTATAATTTAATTAAAGATAGTATATAGTGCAATAAAATAATTGAAAAAAAAACATCTTTCTAAGAACCTGGACCGACGAAGGGCAAGTTACGGTCAGGCACACATCCATCCAGGCTGAAATGGAAGCCAAATCTTCAACCCGCATCTTTAACAATGCCCTACGCCCAATGTCCTCCGCCGGCGCGGATTCTCCGGCCGGCGAACCTAGTGTCGTTTTTCGCAAAGGGGTTTCTCTCTCTGCCTCTCGTGGCACCTTGCCTGAACCAGCATCTCTTGATCATAGGGCGGTTAAGGAGCCGGAGCGCACTCTCGAGAGAGGGTTGTTGAGTAGAAGAAACTGTCAGTTCAAAAGCCCAATGCTTCAGCTTCATAAAGGTAGGTCTGCTTGATTTTAACGAATTATTCAACCGATGGTTCTTCATCTCATCAATTATAATCTTATTTAACAGAGCTGTCTGTGTATGACAGAGATACTGGATTTTAGTGATTTCCTATCCCCAACTCCTGAAGAACGAGAACTAAGACATTCAGCAGTTGCTCGTGTATTTGATGTTATTAGACGCATATGGCCAAACAGCAAGGTCAGCGATCAACCATTCTCTTCTTCTCACTTGTATACCATTACCAACCCTTTAGAATGGATGTCTAAAAATTGGTCCTTTCTTTAATATTAACACAATTTCAACAAATTGATTACACTTGGGAATGCAGGGAGAGGTTTTTGGATCATTCAGGACAGGCTTGTACCTTCCAACAAGTGATATTGATGTAAGCCTATGGTTACCTTTTCATCTTCCACTTTGCAGTTAATCCTCTGTTGGAACAAAATCCATGCTTGATACTGATTATGAAACCAAATTTGTCATTTAGGTTGTGATTTTGGGGTCAGAAATCAGAACTCATCATGCTCTGAATGATCTTTCTGATGCACTGTCTCGAGAAGGCATTGCAAAGAATATAAAGGTACAGTATTTGATATACTTGGCCCTTGTTTGATATAAGACTATTTGAAGAACCAAGTGTGTTTTTTTCTTTCAATAACATTATTTGATGTAAGTTATTGAAAATTAGGTTATTTGGGTAAAAAGACATTAGAGGTATAACTATATAATGAAAAAACTATTTCTATAGCATAGCCTATTTTGGTATTTTGATTGATGATTTGATTGTGAGTTTATTTGGAATTAATCTCAAATTAGGCATTGGCTTCCTTTATTAATTGTGTTACTTCACTATCAATACCAAAATTGACCTCTATTGGATGACGCGATCCTTTCGTTGTCGCAGTTTTCATGAAAATTTCTTTCCCAAAATAACTTAAAATCATTTATGTCGCTTCAGGTGATTGCAAAAGCACGAATACCAATCATCAAATTTGTAGAGACGAGAAGTGAGATTCCATTTGATATAAGGTGATAACAAAATTTTGCTTTGAGATTCTTTATTTATGCTCTTCTAAATTACCAATCACTCATATAATGTATGTTGTCAAATGCACAGCTTTAATGTGGAAAATGGACCTAAGGCAGCAGATTTCATAAAGGCTAGTTTTGTTGTAAACGTTTTCACTGAAATGGTACATATGTATTTATGGATTGTATATTTATCTAATGTTTGGTTCGATTTTCAGGATGCAGTAGCTAGATGGCCTCCATTACGACCATTGTGTTTGGTCTTGAAAGTTTTTCTACAGCAAAGAGATCTAAATGAGGTATGAAGATTTGTTATCTACATGTTTTCTGTAGGAATCTTCTTCTACTTCTGATTCACATTGTTTTACAGGTCTACACGGGTGGAATTGGTTCATATGCACTCCTCACCATGCTCATTGCAATGCTTCGGGTAATTATTATTGGTCTCATTTGAAACACTTTATGTTTATTGATCTGAATCCAGTACTTAAAAATAAGCTTCCAAATGTGCGAGCCTATTTTGTCTCTGGTTCACCTAGATTAATTATTCTCATGGCTGTTTTTCTTCTTTCTGTGTATTTCTCATTATGCAGAATTTGAGCCAGTATGAAACTCGAGAACAGAACCTAGGAATCCTTTTGGTATTTATTATATCCATATATTGCTATAAAATATTAATATCTAAATATTGATGAGTTATGGTTGGCATCAGGTACATTTTTTTGAAATTTACGGATGCAAATTAAACATATCTAATGTTGGAGTATCATGCAATCGAACAGGGACATTCTTCAACAAAAGTAGCATAGGGTACATCATAACTTGTTCATGTTTATTGTTATCCATTTTCCCCGGTGCTGATTACTTGCTTATTATTAATAGGTGTTCATCTATTGGGCAGACATTCTCCCTCTGCCTTGAGGATCCACAGGTGCCTTCTCTTTTATTTTTTCTGGGGTAAATAAAAAATAAAAATAAAGAAATCCGTTGAAATAACCTCGATATATTGTTGGTGCAATGACAGGCGCCTGAAAATGATATCGGGAAGAACTCATTTAATTTCTTCCAGGTTTTCTACTTTCAAACATTGAATACTTTTTTTTCTTTTGTTTTCCATAATCCGTTTCTGATTTTTCAAATAAGCTGCTGGTTATGGGTACAGGTTCGATCTGCATTTTCCATGGCTTTATCAACAATTACAAATGTAAAGACCATTATTAGTCTTGGCAGCAGTAAGAGCATACTAGGTACCATAATAAGGCCCGACAGAGTATTGTTGGCGCGTAAAGGAGGCTATAATGGAGATATGACGTTTGAAGAGACACTTCCCGGGTCAGAAGACCAACTAATGAATTATCATTTAGAAGAGATTTACAATGATACCAGTGATGATTCATCTAGATCCTCAACGTCTGAGGAAACAAGAAAAACAAAGAAGATGAGAAGATTCTGAATGTATTAACTATTCAAATCATTTACACCATTTACAATTGTTGTTTATAAGATCTCATTTTCTAGGATTTTATTACATATCAAATTTCTCCAGAATTAATCTAAAAAAACAGTAAAATTTACTTTCAAATAGATGAAGATAAAGATTTCAAAATTGAACATCTTATAGGAAGAAATTACACAATAATGTTGCAGAGAAATGTCATAACAAACGGACAGAAACAAATTAGGTTTCATGGTCTCATTTAACTTATCGATAGAAAATTTGTCCGGACTTAATCAAAATAAATAGTAAATTTAACTACCAAATGAAATAGATGAAGATTTAGATTTGAAATTTAAACATCTTATAGAAAAAAATTACACAATAATGTTGCAGAGAAATGTCATAACAATAGGAGAAAAAGCTGACAAAAAACAAATTAGGTCTCAATTAAATGTATTGATTTAGTAGTATTGATGCAAAAAAAAAGATGATATATCTATTCTCCCTTTAATTCCTTTTCAGTGAAGAGATCCTCCTGAACTGGAACATCCTTAAGAAGCTGGGAAGAAACAACTTCTGCAATGGCTCTCTTGGCTGCTGCTGCTTTATCATCATCTATTAATGTCTTGTCTTTATCATTACCATCATCCTTTTCGATGTTAGAAGCTTCATCTTCGCGAGGAGGAGGTACAAAGAAAGGGATCTTCCCTCTTTGCCAATCATGGAGGATCATCTTTGCAGCAGTTTTTAAGTCCGGCTCACCACCCTACACCATTCACATCATTAAGCTTTAAGTTATAATAAGTAATAAAATCAAAACAACTTTCTTGTAAAAGAAGTTACCTTCAACAACTTGCCCGAAGATTTACAAAGCTGTAAAAGGAAATCTTCATCATCCACCCTGAATATAGATACATACATAGATTAGATCATTAAACATGGATATTTTGATAGTAGTGTTCAATCAAAAACAAAATGCAAATTAAATACCATTCTTTTATCTTGTATGCTCTTTGCAAGTGCTCCTTCTTAACACGTTTCAGAACCTCCCCAATGTGCTCATCAGCATCAGGCAAGTTTGTTACACGCACCTGCAGACGTACTAGTTATGGCTGGAAGTGTAGAAAAATGCTTACTTGTTAAGAGCTTTTCATTAAAATAGTTAACATACCACACCCTTGAGCACTATATCAGTTTCAGAATCATTGCTTTGGTAAACAACACCAGGACAATCGATCAAAAAGATCCTCTTCGTAAGGGTAATGTACTGCCACACTTTAGTCTCTCCAGGAATGGGAGCAACTTTGCATACCTTTAACAAAAAATAAAACACCATAAGTACAAAGATTATACAACTCATCAATCTTAATCTGCACTACATTTGAACTCCAAACCGTCTCCCTACACTAACAAAATGTCAATCGGAAATTGTTACTCACAAATATGAATTTGCCAAATGGAAGACCAAGTGTTTGGATTACACAATTTCTCACTTAATCCAAATAATTAAGTGCTTATTTGAATTATGTTTAGTCTATAAATTGTTTACATTCAATTCAAACTAAGCTAAAAAAGGTTGGCTTAATTCGGTTAAGCTGTGAATGCAAGTTATAAAGTAAAAGTGTACAAAAGACAACTTTAACCCTTGTAAATTAATTAAATTTCATTACTGTAATAGTAAAATAGTCTTTAAATACCTTTCTGAACATTACTTCCAGACTTTTTATCAAATCAAATATTCTTATTTGGTCTATTCAGCATTTACTTTTTAGACACTTAACAAATCCAACACTTAAATTTCAATATTCAACATTTAGCACTTTTTTTCAGTTTTAACAAATGCACCTAAAGCTGAAAGTTACAACTATGATCATAAAGTAACCATTCCAAATATTTCAACAAATGCAATTTGTCTTACCACTGCATATCATATACCTGAATAGTACTTCAAGACAGCTAATTGCCTATGCATTTTTCAAAATAAGAAGTTTTAAGTAATACTTACATTCTTTGTTCGAAGTGTATTGATAACTGATGACTTTCCAACATTGGGATAGCCAATAAATCCAACAGAGATAGCCTGCTTGTCACTTTTTATGCGCGAAAACTGCCTTAATACCGAGAGTAGAGAGCCCTAGCAGTATCCAGAAACATATTATCCATAAACATATTCATGCACCATAATAATGGAGTCTTGAAATGCCAAATAAGTTACCAATCACAATTTGAGATTAAATGAAACCCACAAGGTGAGAACAAAGTTTTAAGCCCTAACTTCCAATGAAAATGACATTGTGGAAATGCAAAGAGACGCGCATATAAAGGGGAATCACCTTTCCAAAAGACTTGTTGATGCTTGCATGGAAGGCTAGGGTAGGAAATTCCTTAGATAATACTTTTAGCCACCCTTTAGTTGCCCAAGAAGGGACAAGATCACACTAATAAAATGAAGTAACAAAAAAACCTATATTAATATCGCATAAGCACACATAAAATACAGCTACAACAGATATTTGTCAAGTACAAAATATAAACCTTATTTAACAAAAGAATCATATGTTTATGTTTGCAATGCTCTTTCAGATGCCTCTCCAAATGATAGCATCGTGTACCAAGGGGGTCCCTAGCATCCAAAACCTGTTAAACAACAGGATCAAATTTCAGGCTTTTCTAAAGCAAAGATTAAAATAAAAAAAAATTCCATAGCACAGATTAGACAAGTCATCTTTCTTTCAAAACAAATCACATACTAACCTGGATAACAACATCTGATGAATCAATGACTTTGTAAAGCTCCCCCCATATGCGTTTACTTTGACCCTTATCAAACATATTGTGGCGTACTAGATCCCTTAACCCATCCTCTGCATCAGCATCAGCAGATGTCGAGACAGCACCACGTTTTTGTTCAAATGCATCTGCGCATTTAACACATAAAGCTTTTAATTAATAACTATGGGAAGTCAAATACACAAACTTGGGATATGATAACCCATTGACTACTAAAACAGGAGATTTCATGCAAGGGAAAATATGAACCTCAGTAAGAGAAATTAGATGCTTGTATACCTTGAGAAACATCTGCCTTCATAACTAATGCCTCATAATCAGATACCACCAAATTAGGACGCTTTCTTTTCACCTTGGGCCCAAAGGCATTCTCAAAAGGCTCAGTGTCGAGAAGATGAACTCTAGCTTGCTTCATATACAAATAAAAGTAAATTTCAGAATGAAACTAAGAGATTATATAAACCATATGGTTAATTTCATAAAAGACTTCTCCTTGTCATACCTTCTGATGATCATTTAAAAGAGACATGGGTAATTTCTTGTCCTTCAATATGACATTGTAATTGCTAGACATCCGATTCTGAAGCTCCTCACGAAAAAACTCCAACTCTTTCTGATTCACAACTCGAGTATTTCCTGCAATAAGGTAAACAAGGTAAGAACGAACTCTGTAGTTAAGAGAAAGACTTGATATTTTTGAAAATTAGACGTACCAAACCAACGACGATCGGGTTGAATTCGTGTGTTTGGCAATTCCTTGGACTGAAGATCGTGCTTTAGAATCTTTCCCTTTCTATCACGCTTCGGCCTGGTTTTATACATCTTGAGCCGCCGCACAGTGGAGGCGCTACGGCCACCTTTGCTAGAACTTGCATCTCTATTAACATCGAGTGAATGTGTTGGCTTTCCTGAAACATTTGATGATCTCTCCTTTTTCTTCACCATTTTCACTCTTTTACAAAGAACAAGTAGAGATGATTCTCCTCCGGCGACCTTCAAACAACCGTCTCTCTGATACAGAGAGATGAAGAGGGGTTTATCAAATGTGAGGGCTAGGTTATAAGCTTCTCCTCTCTTTTCTTTTTCTTTTTTTTTAATGGGTAATGAAAAGGCCCAATTCTAAATTGTAGCCCAAAGAGATTATAAAAGTACAACCCTAAAGATTGTTGAAAAAAAGATTCTAATTTATTCTATATGAATCATTTATTTCTAGGCCATTTAACTATTAATGAAATATAACTTTTAAGAATAAAAAAAAATAATTGAGGGGTTAATTCTACAATATTTTAAGTAAGTAAAATCATTTAAATAATAATAATGAGTCAAAAAATAAATATAAATATATTTTAAGGTTCATATTTCCATAAGAAAATTGTGTATCCCAAATAAATAAAACTTAACCAAAAAAAATGAAGAATGAAAAAAAAAAACACAATATACCAAAGGGCAAAATGTTTTTTTTTATAATTTAAGAGAAAGGATAAATAAATATAATTTTGAAGAATGAATAAAAAATAGAATATGTGATCCAATATAACTTAAAAAAATAATATGTTATTTCGAGTGTTTAAGACTTCACCCTAATTTTCCCGGGCTGAGATTGAGGTTGTCCCTAGACTTCTGGTGGTTCTAATGAAAGCGATGAAAGTATAGTTTTCCTCCAATTTTATGGTACAATTTACAAATGATAGTTGGATAGAGAAGAAATGCCTTACACATTAATTCTCTTATGCACTTGAATTTGCTATTCTTGCCACTAGGCTCGACTGTGGGAAATTGTTCTTGAAAAAAAAAACTGGGAGTTGGCGCAGAAATAAATGAACGATTCATTGACAAATTAGTTATGTTTTAGGCAGTTAACAGATTTCAGACTATCTAATAGATAACTTTTGACAATAATGTCATTTTGGTTTCAAACTGTGTTGAAAAAATATTTAAAAAAAATTACTTCACACTTTTTTCATTTTTTAGTCACCTTCTTTCCCCAATTTTCCTTATCCAATACTACTCATAATTCGATTGCACTTCTCTATTTAGTTATAATTTTTGCAATTAAATATATCAATAAAATATGTTTTATTCACTAAACAAATCAAATAATTACATAAGAAATAAATAAATATAATTGCACTTTTCCTTTTGTAGTGACAGTGACCTTTGTAACTTCCTATTTTTTTAAAATTTAATTCACTACTTATTTTTTTTAATTAAAAATAAACAAAAATCACATTTATTTATTCATAATTTTTTTTTAAGCACCCTCCAATTTTTTAAACTCAATCCAACTTTAATTCCTACGTTCATCCTTCTTTACAAACTTTAATTAAAAATTAAGCAAAAGAATTAAAGTGTAAATAAATGTTTTTTTCATTTGCTAAACTTAATGTAGGTAAAAAAAGAAAGAAAAAAAAGAAAAAGGAATATCCATTGTAAAAAAAATAAAAATATATATTTATTATTAAACCACGCGCCACCTCCCCTGCTGACCTGCATTCAGCCCACCCTTGAACGTCTGCCGCCTCAATCGCAAAAACCAGGTCATCTCTTTCTCTATCTCTGTATCTATCTCATGCATATTTTCATTTTCATTTTCATTTTCATTCTTTCTCTAATCAAGATTTCGATTCTTTCCTGTAATCGACGATAATTATGATTGAAAATGGAACTGCAAATCGAAACTAAATTCCTGTACCAATTTAGCTTATCTTCAAAATAGTTCATGTTCATGACAACTTGCTTCAATTATTTACATTGGATAACGTGATTGAATCTTAAAACCTAAAAAAGCTTGTTGCTTGATTTATTATATCACTTACTGTTCACAGTTAACCTAGTTGCAAACTCAAAGATTCACTTAAGGCCTAAACTACTGTATATACTCTTAACATAAGTTGTTTTTCAAACCCTAACCCGTGAGAGTATCAACATATAGATTGATTGATTGATTACACATGATTGATAGAATGAAAAACAAAAACTGTGTATATCATGTGGTGTATTGACTAAATCCCCTTATTTTGACATGAGATTGCAGAACAATGTCACCAACAATTGCACAAATTTGCCTCACCAGTTCACACCCCGAGGTTTACGAGCCATGTGACGATTCGTTTTCTCTAGTTGATGCTCTCCTAGCCGACAGATCAAAGTTGCTAGAGCATCGACCTAATCTCTGCATGGAAATAGGTTGTGGCAGTGGCTATGTAATAACATCACTGGCTCTGATGCTTGGGGGAGAAGAAGATCGGTGTGGTGGAACCTATTACATTGCGACTGATGTGAATCCTAATGCAATTATGGTGACCAGTAAAACAATGGAGGCACATGGTGTCTATGCAGAGTTGATCAACACTGATATCGCTTCAGGTTTGGAGAAACGGTTAGCTGGATTGGTTGATGTGATGGTTGTGAACCCGCCCTATGTTCCCACGCCAGAAGATGAGGTGGGTAATGGTGGGATTGTTGCGTCTTGGGCTGGTGGTGAAAATGGCAGAACTGTTATTGATAAGATTTTACTTATTGCTGATAAACTTCTGTCGCCCAAGGGTTGGTTATATATGGTGACTCTGACTGCTAATAATCCAATGGAAATCTGTGTTGATATGAGCAAGAAAGGTTATGGTTCGAGGATTGTTGTTCAAAGATCGACTGAAGAGGAGAATCTTCTTGTTATCAAGTTTTGGCGAGAAAATGATGATGCTGGTGGCTTCGGCGAAATACATGAAAAAAGACTTGTGAACAGAACGGGTTCTGGTAAGATTGTGAAAACTCTCCTCTCTGGTTTGTCGTTCTGGAAACAAAATGACTAGCATAGTATTTCATGTAAATTCATTCCTTTGTGAAACTTACACTTTAACTTGTTTTCTTCTTGGTATCTTCAAACTTAAGATGAATGCTCTATACTTTTATGCTAAACAGTTTCTTTTAACTTGGATTATTACAATTCAAGAACATATTCCTACTAATTACTGAGGTTAAAAAATAAATATATATATGTAATTAAACAAACTCTGGGGCAGGCTGGCTGGCCATCTATACATATTCTTGTAATGGATACAAATAGTACAATCTCATGGCAAAAGATTGATTGCCGGATTCAACATTGTCTTGTCGAAGAAGAATCGTAGTAGTAAAAGAATCGCTACTAATTTGCAAACTAACCATTAACAACTCTACAAACCCAACATTTGTTTTTTTCTTCTTCTTTCAGTGGAAACACCACCTTAGAAGATGTTCATCACTATATCCCAAATGGCAATCCGAAATTTTGATAAGTTCTGATTTCGCCGCGAAGACCAGCAGTTACAATTACCATTCCCCAGGCAGACTTGTTGTTTTGGGTGAATCCATTGGAGAAATCCATGCTGACTCGCGGGCTATGCCTATTTTTGTAAAGCTTTTCCTCTGGCCATGTTGCGGATATTCTATCGAAGAAGTAACCGTTTGAAGCATTTGAGATGATTCCATTGACTAGACTGCTAGTGCACCCATCGACTGGGGTGGGAGGATGATGATTAGCTGCAGACATATCATCGAAATGATGACTATTACTATTATTATTATGTTGTATGGAACAAGTGTCCTCCAATGTCCACGAATCAGACATCCCTGGCCAGGGAAGGGCAACCGAGACATCTTGACAATGGAAATGCTCGTAAGCTCTTGCAACAGTGATTCCTTTGTTTCGATGAGTGGGTCGAGACTGATCCTCTTCTTGTTTCCAGATATACACATTAGAGTCCTCGCTTGCACAAACTACATACTTCCCACTTGCTGTTAGGGAAGCTGACATTTGGCTGTTTGTGTTGCGGAACCCTGTATACAAATTATCATCAAAATCAAACATAAGAATTGAGTTGCAGTTCAATTTTAGACTGAAGTAAAATTCCCACCTTTGAACTTGTGAACAAAATCAACACCATCAATGACACGTATTCGCGAGTCAGAAGATGTGACGAGGACTTCTGAGGAGCTTCCCGGTACAAACTGTTGAAAGAAAGATAAGTAAGACTAACCTGTAGTAGCTTGAATGCATGGAAAAACAATACAAATCCCAATTCAAATTCAAAAGGGAACAAGACAGAGACGTATGATTACCTGAAAACCTGTGATTTTCTTGTGATGAGATTTCTTTTTCTTATTCTGCAGATTGATTTGAGTTTTTTGTTGCAATTTGTTATCTGGAGAGGGAAATCGTTCTTCGTCATAAATTGAAATGAGTGAAGGAAAAAAATATTACATGTATGTGGATCTCATTTTGGGTACCTGAGGTGTTATATAGACGACAACTACCTTTGTAGGAACCAACCAATGCACCCTGATTTCATAAAAATCAGAATGATTTATTTAGTAACTAGATTATGTAGCCCACAACCAGAGTTAAAGCCTCCAATTTATTATAGAGCAGAAGAAATGAACAACCTGTCCATCTGGCGTATAACAAGCAGCAGTAACCATTTCGTGCAGATCGCTCCAATCAACAACTCGGCGATCAGGGACACTCCATATCCGGACTTTAGCATCCAAGGACCCGCTTATGAAATAATTCTCGTCAACAGGGTTAAACTGGATGCACGTCACTGTAGTAACAAAGGAAGACAATCATAAAAACGATAGAATGTCATTCATTGCCCAAAAGAATTAAACAAATAATCAATTGCATACCATAATCACTGTGTGAGAAGATCTTCAAGCATGACTTGCTGTACAAATCCCAAAGTCTAACAGTTTTGTCCATTGAAGATGAGAGCAATTGCTGAAAAGATAAACAATTATAAGTTGCACCACCATATGCAATTCCATACCAGAAACTTGATTTTCTTATTGAAATAACGTTCTAGTTTCCTTTACATAGAACAACAAAGGACAAATATTGATTTATCATAGGACATATTATGACTGACTTTTGAAAACTTAGACACAAATGATGTACCCTAGCAATGAAAACATCAAATAGCATGTAGCAATCAACTGGTACGAGTTAATTCAACAATTTGTTCGTTTTGGAAATATAACACTAAACAGGGGATTTTGCCAGCATCTTACATGGTTAACTCTTCTGCTTTAGCTACCATCACAAAGTGTTTTGCCAGTCAATTGCTCTTCATTAAGGATGCAACTTATTAATCTCACCTACATGTTATGAATTAAAAAGTCAACACTTTGAAGGGAGTTCATCACCACATCCCTCACTCTGGCATCATCTTGTCCAAAACTTTGTCGACCCCAATGGGTTCGCTCTTCAAACTTCACTAGCCACCTATCTCTTTCAGATATTCCTTTTCTATTACTATTTCGATGTTTAATATACTTTTTTGATTTGAAGGAAAAGAAAAAGATGAACAACTATGCTGTCAAAAAGAAACAAGCAGAGAAACTAAAAGGAAGCATGAGAATGAACAAGTAATACTATAACTCCATATCTCACAAAGTGCATGCTAATAAGACAAACTCAGAAATGGCGTCAATCATTCTCCTTGAATAGGATTCTAAGAATCAAAGTGTCAAATCTTGCAAATTCTATATCTACTAACGACGGTCTAAACAGCACAAGAGAAATAGAAGACAAAGGGAAATAATAATTTTAAGTGACTAACCTTAGACTTGGACCATGACAGGTCAAGCACGTCATCCAAATGGCCTTTGAACGAAAAAATAGGCTTATCTGATAATCCAAATATCGTCTCTGGCACAAGAATAGGGTCGAGATTAATGGATTTCTGACTGATGGATAACCTCCCCCTTCTCTTCTTCTTCTTATTTCCTTCGATTTTTGGAGACATTACAGTTGTTGGTTCTGGTGACCCACTGGCAACAAGCAATAAGTTAAGATTCCCATCTTCAAAATTTTCCATCAACAGACTTCCTTTCCTCTCGGTTTTAACTACCTGCCACACATGAATGATGCAATCCTCTCCTGCACTGGCGAGGTACTTCCCATCCAAGCTAAATTTGATTGTCCAAATGGAACCAGTATGAGCTTGTATCTCCTGGTTCTTGTACAAGCCATTAAGCTCTTTGCATGATTTCCCATACTGTCGAACACGGACTCTTTCAGGACCATGAAATGAACAATCTTGACTATCGTCGGTTGCAGAGCTTGACCTTCTACCACCTTTCTCCGATGAGGTATCTCGTTCATCGCTGTTTCTTCTAATAGCACTTGCCACATGCCTTATGCTCTTTAACCAATGTCCTCCTTTCTTCCTCGATCTTAAACCAATATCTGAACTTCCATTCTCACAGTTGTGATCAATCATATCATCATCTTTATTCAGATTCTCCACATTCTGCCTTCTCATCAGTTCTTGCACAATAGGTGAATGCCCAACAGACATCTCAAATTCCTCCATTGTTAGCTGTCTTCCAGTGCCAACTTCCTTCAAATTATCCCACATACCATCTTCTCGAAACTCATTTACAACAAATTCCTTCCCATTGTCGAGATCCTTAATTCGACATTCATCATCCCGATCTAACTCTCCATTACTACCCTTTTCAACTGTAAAACAATAACCAGAATCGGTATTAATGTTAGAGCTAATAGAATGGCTTCGAATTTCTTCCCCGCTCCTACCATCCTTACCAGTAGGTGGTTTATTCAGTAAAATGCTGCGTTTATTTACAAATTGGCTGCCAGTAGCAATAGAAGACGGTGAAACTGAAGTAACTAGAGGAATGTGAGGGGAATCGAGGGATGAATTTGGAATGTAATGATCGTGTAAGGAACGATGATCCGTCGAGCTGTCGGACTTGGACCGGACAATAAAGGAGTTGGAATAGCTGCAAGAAACCACGCCATTTTGTCGACTATTACTTAACTGATCCGAAGACACCGATCTACCAAAATCTCCGAGACAGCTGCCGCCGGATGCCGAGGAAAGAGATGAACTCCGACGAGATAAAAGAGGGTCGTGGCTAAGACCCAAGTGGTGGAGGAGTCGTAGCCGGCGTTCTTCTATGGAGGAAGGTTCAGAGATCCATACATCGTAGTTATTTGAAACACCCATCGGAAATCTAGGGATTGGCAACGGGAAATCAGGAGCATAATTATGGGAAACTGGGCTTGAATTAGAATCTCTAACGTCCTCTTCTTCAGCAGATGATGAAGTACAAGAAGATGAACAAGTTGAAGAAAGGATACGATCAAGTGATTCGTAGAAACGTTCCTCTTCTTGTTCTTCGTCCTCGGCTCTGCTCATCGTTCGGACATTCCCATCTGAAATGAAAATGCACGGAACAGAAGTATTTCTCTCGCTCCTTCCCAGTTCAGTTCCTCTTTGGGTAAGTAAATCCGGTGCCGGCGAGAGTTATCAGGGGAGATAGAAAGAGAAATGAGAAGTGGAGGGAATTTGAAGAGATTGGAGAAGAAAATTGATGATTGAAATGAACCCGATGTGGGAAATCATTTGGAATGATGATGGGGATCAGAGAGAAAACGAAGCCCTATGAAAGTTGCAGGCTTGAGGAAGACGGAGGAGGAGGAGCCAACTTTGTTGTGCCCCCAAGGGTGGGAGCTCAGCTGGGGGATCTTCTTACCATTTTTTTGCTCAATCTTTTTTTAATCAAATCAAATTACATGTATAAATTACCATAATTACAAAATTTACATCATTTAATGTATATTTACCTTAATTATTTTTTTCCATCTCAAAACTATAAACTTTTTTTTGGTTTAGCTCATTTTCTAAATGTGATTATTCCTCACAAATACACTTAACCAATTAACTTGATGAAAGGAACTTGTCATTCGAACCCAGAACTTAAAAAAAACTATAGATATCCACATTTGGTAGTCGCTATACACAAAAAGTTTGGGGAGATCTATATAGGGGCCCGGGAGAGCTGAATACCACCGACATTAAAAATATAACATTATCTCATTATCTTATAATTTCTTAATTTTTTAATTTAATTTCATTATTTATTTATTAAAAAAATAAAAAATTTTACCTTATTCACTTGTTTTTATTAAAAAAAAAAATCGTTATTTTTTAAAATTCACCTTAACCCAGATTCTTATACAGTTCTAACTCAAATTCTTAGACGGTTTCTGTTTGTTAATGATTTTAAGTAAATTACTATGTAAGATTTGCCAAATTTCAAAACAGAATTATTTTTAATTTTAAAGAAAAAATATTATATTAACATGTCTACATAAACAATTGTACTTAAATAATTTCTACACAACTACCTAATTTATTATTTTTGCTACAATTAACAAACTTGTAACTTTTAATTATTTTTAAAAGTTGAGTCATAAGAAATTATAGCAATTTTTTTCTAATTAAGGAGTTAAAATTCTACCATTTTAGTCTATATAAAAATAATAATAATAATAATTACTTAATTGAACATTTATTGGGCCTTTAAAAGAAAGCCCATGAATAGGAGTTGACTTTTTTTTAAGAAAAAACAAAGACAAAAAGCCCAAGAGAGGTTGAAAGCCTGCTAGCTTCTGCTACATCCGGGACCATCTTATTAATATGTACCGCCCACAGCTTGCCTGCACTGCCCTATGATGATTGACGGTGCAAGACAGATCAAAACCCATGTGGATCCTGCAATTTCTACGGTTCAGATCTCATCTAAACCAACGTACAGAGCTTCTCTTGATCTATTTACAAACATACCCCTGTTGACTTTTTCATTCTCAAATCATTATGCAACCACGTCCGATGACTATTTTTCCATTTTTTCAAAATCTCAAATCCAATAATTGTAATCAAAATTAAAAAAGTTAATAAATATTTCTTTAATTTAGTAAAACTCAATTATATATATATATGGAAATCTTCTATATGAAGTGTTAGAGGTCGATTATATATAATTTTCTCAATAAATCACTAATCATGATTATAATTTAGGAACGTGTCCACTAGGCATTAGCTAGCTAGATAATTAAGGTAATTGTTGATTATTCAACATACGTGCATCTATTTAATACATAATTTATTTATAAAATAAAAATGCAAATTAATTAATAAATAATTAGTCGTAAAAATAGATGATGCAAATTATGGGTCAGACAAACCACATGGATTGATTCCAAACAGGCTGTTTTGGGCTTCAAATAAAAGGACTTGTTATAAACACCACCATAATTCAACATTCAAATTAAACTAATTTAATAAAAAAAAATTAATTAAATTCCCATCACATTATTATTATTATTATTATTATTATTTGTCTCATAATTAACCAGATAAGTTATTTAAATTTTAATTTTTATTTTGTAATTAAATAATTAATTAGATGATTGATTGAATTATACATGTAAATTTAAAATGGTTGAATCCTGGCCGTCGGTGATGGTTTGTGGCGTGCGTTAGTGGTTTGATTAGAAGTAGTTAGTAGATGGTAGTGCATGGCAACATGTGGCACATGTAACACAGGAGGTCTGGTCGGATGACAGAAAATAATTCCTTTTTATCATAGAACTTAATTAATTAAATTAGATTAGTATAATTAATTTAATTTTCAATAATTTTTTTGCATGAAGGGTTTAATTGTATAGGGTTGGGGGCCCTCCAAATTGGCTGTTGGGGATCTCTAAGGATCATTAGTATCTCTCTTCTCTCTCTTAAAAATATGATTAAACATAAGAAATGGAAGGGAATGTCTCCCTTGGATGCCTCTCTCTCTAAGCTAAGTTATTATCATCGATTGAATAATAGTTAAGGTTCGGGGAGATATAAAATTTTAGGGTTTAGGGATTATTTTTTTGGTATATTTGAATTGTTAAGACTTTGATTATTTGGCTTGATGTAAGAATGCTTGGGAGCATGTTTTGTATTAGATCATTTGAGTTTATATTCTTTATGATATTTTCTATAGAAATGATGTGTATTTTAATTTATTACAAATTACCCCTTGTTTTAATAGATTATTCTAAAAGAAATTTTGGACTTAATTTTGTAGGTTTTGTATAACAATATTTAATGTTAAAAAATTCACTAGACTAGATTTAAGCGATGAAAATCGTGTTTAAAATATCAATTATTATATGTTTAATTATTATTAAAATATAATAAATTGAAGTTGAAGAAAATTAATATTGAATGTTAGCCTTCTAAATTAAACTAAAAAATAAATGAATGAAGTAGCTCATGAAAATAAAAATCAGTCTTTGGGAATTTGGGATAATTGGGATTAAATTTGGTATTAAAATTATAATTTTAATTATAAAAAATTAACATGAAATTACAATTTATTTTTATTTTAAAAAATTATTTCATTATAATACTTATGTTTTAATATATATATATATATATATTAAAATAATTTTAATATATAATATTTATATTGATAAAATATTAGTTTAACACAATAAATAACTAAAGTTAGAAAAGTTTTGTTTATAATTTGATTAGAAAAAAAATTAATATTTTAACTTACTAAATTTAAAAATTAAATATTGATAAAATAATAATTTCAGTTGAATAAGTTAATCTATTGTAAATTATAATATAATAAAATATTTTGTGTGAAAAAATAAATTTTGAGCTAAAAAGTGAAATCGAGATTTATAAAACTTTATTTCATTTATAATATAATTTTAATTCTTAATCTTAAACGTCAAAACTAAACCAACTAGAACAAATTTCAATTCCATAACGAGATAATTACCTTACACACTTTAATTATCTCCAAACATATTCTGAAATGTCGAAAGAAACGCAAAAATATATAAATATAGTATCAAAATAAATGGAGAATACTAATACAGTATGAACCAAGTAAACTAAGATTATGTGGTGTACCCATGAGTTAGAATGGCCCATAAAACTACTATACTTGGGCCATATCCAACAATTTTTTCTCTGGCCCATTTCTGTGCAGACGAAAAAGTAAATGAGTGATCGAATACTTTAATTTATTACTACATTTGTCTGCCCAATTAAATTCAGCCCGTATCTGTACGGCAACGATCATTTAAGGGCTAGCCCAGTCAAACAGAACTCTAACTTTTTCTTTTATAAATAATTTCATTAAATAAAAAAATTACTTATAATTTCCTTTATAAGGTAGCATCTACAATATCATCTGTTCAGGAATATATATATATAGATAGATAATGTGATAATTTATTCATTTTTCTTTCAATAATATTAGCCTATAATTTTTTTTTTGAAAGTTTTTAACCAAGATAGTTATAACTTTTAACATGTGACCTTCCTATAGTTACCTCTTGCCAAAGTTTTCATTGATATTTGAAACACTAAATATACATGAAAAAAAATAAAATTTATTGAACAATTATTTACATAAGTACAATTATTTACATAAGTATAAACCCTGTTTAAGACCTTATTCGATAGTGGTTATTTATCTATATATATAATGCTTGATTTTTAAAATACCCAGATTGTCGGGTCGAAAGTTGTGGTTAATTTGGAAATATATATGAGAATAAATAGATATTTGGGTCGGATTGTTGGTTGACCCGTCTATAAACTTAAAACGGTTAAAAATAAAATTAAAAATGATATAGGTATGGTTCGAACTTGCAACATAATAAAATAAATACAACCCTTTAACTAACTAGACTAATAACATTTTATATTTTAAATTCAACACCGATGAACACAGTGGTTTAATCGGTCATAATTCTCTTTTGATTCTGTGCTATAGATTTCACTTTTATTAGTGAGCAATAATAGAAAAATTACGTCATATTTGTAGGGATAGGGACATAATTCATATGGATATAGTAAATCTCGTATGGGCTATTTTAATGGTAGTCTTTATATTTTTCTTTTTACTTGTAGTATGGGAAAAAGTGGACTTTAGAGGTCAAACTAATTGAGTTGAATAATCAAACTATATCAATTATTTTAGAGATCGTTCTGCAATGTGAGAGTAAATGGATACTTGAGTCGGATTATGAGTTGACCCGCGTCATAAACTTAAAACGGTCAAAAATAAAATTAAAATTATTATCATATTTTTACCGTAATATTTTTTCACGATTTTTATATTATTACTTGTGCAAATGAATGAGATACATGCTAGTTTATATAACAAGGGAAAAAAATAATGATTAATGATTATTTTGATAAGTTTTTTTTTATATAAAGAGAACACTGAGAACACAAAGTATTGATATATATAAATTAATAATTTAAAATAAAAGTATTTTAATTTTTTAAGTTATTTAACTAAATCTGTCTTAATTAATTACACAAACTTTAATATAATTTTGTAAGACAATAAAAAAACATGTTTAAGAAAAACAATTTATCAAAGTATATCTAACTAATTTCAAACGTGTCACGTTTATCGAAATTCATATAAGGCCAATTGAATTTGTCTGAGATTCATCTCATCCTGCCACGCATCATTTCTACGTGTCACCTTCATTTAAAATGAATTAAAGTTCATATTTTAATATTACCATCTTTGCCACGTTGTATTTTCCATCCATAGAAAAATACCCACGTGGTTATGAATATGTAAACGTAATGTAGTTATCTCTGTCACGAGATAAAGAGGAACTAGACGACAATTTAATAAGAATTAAACAAAACATTGATACGTGGCATCCTCTTACGCTTCATTCAACAAATATAAACACTTGTACCTAGTTTACCTAACCGAACACTCTACAACATATTTTAATATTCATATTAATCTCTTTTATGTCGGTATAAATTACGTTTAAAAACGTTTTAAGTAAAAATTAAACATTACTTTTATCCAGTGGCGGACCCAGAAATGTTTTCTCGGGGGGCAAATATATAGTAACGTAGCATTTTTTGTTGATCAATTAAATACATTTTCTAATTAAAATTTTACTCGATAATTATATAAAAATACTAACAAACACAATTAAAAAAATACTAATAAACACAATCACTAAATTATTCTTGTTCATGAGTCGATTCAAAAGAAGACAAATTTATTTTACGAGATTCTATTTGTTGAAAATATTACAATATTTGGCTCATTTTCAATTGTTGAGAAAATATCTTTCTCAACATATACAACTAAACTATCATTCATCTATTCATCTCCCATTCGATTACGCAAATCAGTCTTCACGGTCTTCATTGTAGAAAAAAACTCTTTCAACGGATGCAGTTGCAACTGATAAAACTAAAGCCAACTCTATCAATCGATAAACCAATGGAAAGACTATATGTTTTTCTGTTGCAATCAATTTTTTAGCAAGAATTCCCAAGTCTTCAATTTAAGAAAATTGAGGATCATCCCGCAAATTAAATAAGTAAGCCCGAAGTTGTTGTTCCAAAAATAAATAATCATTGCCTGTGAAATTTTTGGGATAAAGTTTGGCAAGACGAATGAGTTTACAAATATCAAATTGGGAGAATGAATTTCTGGGAGGAAGACATAATATGCAGCCAAATAATTCTGTATTAAATTTTGAAAAACGATTATTCATTTATTGCATAATCAAGTCAACAACCTAACATTAAATAATAAATAATAACTATTAATAAATAATAAATAATAACTATTAATAGATAAGAAATAATTTTTATTATACCTGACAAAAGATTTCCACACGATAATGATGAAGATTAGTGATGAGTTCCCCTTTTCTTCTCCGCCTATCATTGCTATCAATTATTATATGCTTATTCATATCAAATATTAAGATCGAGTGTAATTGACAAATACTGTTAACTTGGTCCAAAATATCATGTCATCCATCTTCTCTAAATTTTTGTAATTGATTTTTCGAACTCGAAATCAATGACATGGCTTGAACTATATTTTGCTCTCCTCTTTGTAGGCAAAGTGACAACTCACTTGTAATTCCCAATAAATTTTTCATCAAATGCAACACAAAAACAAATTCATAAAATATTAACTATATAAAAAAAATATGAAAATCTAATTTAATAGATTTGAGCGTAACTATTTTAACTTGTTTATTAATATTAATTTATATTTTCTTATAAATTTTTAAAATAATTTAAAATTAAGAAATATAAAACACTACTATTATTTTAATTTGTAAGGTGAGGCCAGGGTTTGATCACCTGACCTCATCTTCAGAGTTCAGTTACCAAACCAACTGGGCTAAGAGTTACTTGTTAAATATATATATAAAAAATAATTTATCTTAAGGTTGGGGGAGGCCCGGGCCCCCCAAGGCCCCCCTTGTAGGTCCGCCACTGCTTTTATCATTTAAATTACTTTATATACTAAAATTCATTCCTATTATTAGGAAAAAAATATTAAATTAACTATTTATTTTTCTTAAAGGAAAACTTCACGGAACACACTACTACTTTTTACTAGTTAACTTGTGTTTTATTTTTTTAATAAAATATTATTTACCCATGTGTCTATTATAAATATAGGATAAGACCGACTACAATTGAACATTGTGTAAAACAAAACCTAATTTCCTATAATCTCTATCTCTTTGAATCAATCATTCGAATATTTAGACAAAAGAAGATGGATCGGAATTCGGAGTTGGTGTTACCGGCGGGATTCCGATTTCACCCGACGGATCAAGAACTGGTGGTGGATTACTTATTGCGACAAGTTTCCGGCCGTCCTTTCCGGCAAGAAATTATAAAAGAGATCGATCTTTACAAATACGATCCATGGGTTTTACCCAGTAAAGCTATCATGTCTGGAGAGAAAGAATGGTACTTTTTCAGTCCGAGAGATAAGAAGTATCCAAATGGGTCGAGACCCAATAGAACGGCGGCATCCGGGTATTGGAAAGCAACCGGAACTGATAAGGGTATTGTTAGTTTACAAGGAACTAAAGTTGGAATCAAGAAAGCTCTCGTCTTTTATATTGGTAAAGCCCCAAAAGGAACCAAAACTAATTGGATCATGCATGAATACAGACTTATCAATTCTGTGAGAAAACCCTCAACTAATAAACTGGTAAGAAGTTCAAAACAGAGACATGATTTCATTTCATTTCATTTAGTTAAAATTTCTACTTGATTTATGCAGTTAGATGATTGGGTCTTATGTCGGATCTACAAGAAGAATTCAAGCTCCGATAAACTTCTTCACGAGGCGGCGGCGGACGCCGCCGTGAGCCCGCAGATGATGACATCATCGCCGGTGTCGACTACGTCAGCTTCCCAAACAAGCGATGCGTTGGACTCGTCTTCATCGGAGTTCAGCGATCAATTTTTCCCATTGGAGGCGAGTAATATTGATGGAAAGGATTTGATAAAGTCTAGCCTTCGACGGCTGACATCGGTCGGGTTTAACTGGGGCGAATTCAGGACCCTACCGGAAGATGCATTAACGGGCGGGCGTGGAAATGGGTTGGGTTTAGATGATTTTAATGATCAAGTGAAATGGAGCAATGGAAATTCGTGTGAGTTTAATGACATATGTGTTCCTTCGGTTTCAACAACGCATGCTATGGAGAGGGGAGATATTGGGTCGACCCGTTTGGCAGTAAATTCACATGACCCGGATGTGTTTGGGACGGGTCTTTGGGATCCGATAAGCTTGAATGATGGAAATGGATATGGATTTTGTCCATAGATCAAAATTTTGGACTTTCTTTATGATATATGTTAATTACGTACTTAGCATAAAATTGTATAGAAATCCATCCAATATGAGCTCTTTTTAATTTATAATAATATTTTCACGGCTCTTTTGTTATCAATAAATCTCTTAATTATAACAACATAAATATATAATCCGGGTCGGGTCGGTGTGGTGTTGACCCGCTAAAACCCTAACCTTTTGTTTATTTTTCTTATTTATAAAGCCGCCCTCCATTGTTCAGTTCTTGAAAGTGAGAAATTTCTTTGTCGTCGTCTTCTCTCAAGAATCAAGGTCCAAACGTAAAACTTTATAGTTTCAGGTAAATTTCTCCGTTTTTATTTGGGCATCAATTGTTTTTTTTATAATCTTGTCTAGAAAATATTATGTGATTGTCCCGACTTGAGATTTAAGACTCAAGTTGGACAATCTGATGAGTAAACATTAGGTTTCATTAGTGTTGTTCCAAACCCAATAGATTTTTGATGGGAGATAAATCTGTATTTAGTTGTCTATTGCATATAGAAACCCTAGGTTGAATTGATTTTCTTTTGTCTGTGGCAATAGAAAAATGAGGCCACTAGACGAGAACGAAACAACTCAAGTTTTCGAAAAGATGTTTAAATTTACGGGCAACAATCTGAAGAACATTGTAGATAGGCCTTCTTTGGAAGGAACCGACACCAATCCTGGTCGTTATTGTTTCCGTATGCAGAAGAACAGAGTGTTCTACGTGAGTGAGTCTTTAGTCAAGCGTGCCACGAATGTCAAACGTGATAAACTAGTTTCCCTTGGTACCCAGATTGGAAAGTTTACAAAAAACGGTAGCTTTCATCTCACCATACAGTGCCTGAATCTTCTAGGGGACAATGCCAAACATAAGGTGTGGCTGAAACCCACATCTGAGATGTCTTTTCTGTATGGAAACCATGTGTTGAAAGGAGGGTTGGGGCGTATTACAGAGAATATTGTGCCTGGTGATGGTGTTGTTGTCTTCTCTATGGCTGATATGCCTTTGGGATTTGGTGTTGCAGCTAAATCGACTCAGGACTGCAGGAAGATGGATCCTAATGGAATTGTGGTTCTTCATCAGGCTGATATTGGTGAATACTTGAGGATGGAAGATGATCTTTGAGAGAAGGATTTAGTAAACATGTAACTCAATTTTGCGATACAGGGGTGTTTTATGTTTTAAGATTGACACTGTATCTTAAGATTTCTTATTGGATTTCAGGTCTAAATTTTTCTCTACTTGAAATCAATATATGTTTTTTGCTTGCATTCCTTAACTTGGAAAGCTTCTTTCAACTGATTTTGGGTTTGTCATAAAGCTTTTCGAGGACGAATCCTCTTCAAATTTGAGCGTTCTTCGAGTTTTCAGTTCTTTCATTTTGGTTGTTTTCCAAGAATTCAAGAGGTCCAATAATGTCATTTTTATGTAGGGACCGTGAGAGCGAGCTGTAGTATAGTGGCCTAGTGGGTCAATGCATTTTCCCCAAAGTTAACTTAATTGTGGCACATAAAATTTTGATTTATTGACCAAATCTTAGTTTCTGAAAATGATTGGATGCATATCTGTTCAAACTTAAAACATAATCCACAATTTTTTTTTTTAAATATATGTTGTAATTATATAAGTTTTGTTAGAATAATATAGTGATTTACAAAAAATATATATTATTTGTTCTTATATGAATATTGTTCAGTATGAAAATGACTGATCACACTCAGCAACATGTGAACTGAAACCTTTATTCAAATAATTTATTTTATCTTATAATAAATCAGTTTATTAACTTATAAATTATTAATTAAGAATAATAAAATATCATTCATCTTAAGCATTGTTTTCTACATTTTATCTAAATAAATAAAAAAAAAAAACTTACAATTTCATTTTGCACAATGTTTCATGAAGTTAATCACATTACTAATTCATCCATCAAAATAATAAAACACTTTATATTTATAATACATTTATACCCCCTTTAAGTTATTTATCAAAAAAACCATTTTATTAAAATAAACTCAATCCAAACAAAACCGAACAAAATGATTTCAAAGGACATAATTCTCTTTTCAACTACAGCCACAAAACACAAATATTTCAAATCCTGCCTCAAACATTTGTTCTTATATAAATTCAAAAATCCTGCCTCAAACATACACTTATTTTACCATTTATAAGCAGTGGTAACAATAGGAATATGAATGAAATTCCATGGTCATTATTATTTCTGTGTCATATGGTCAAATAATATGGCTGGCTGGCTTCCTTAATATTTAGTCAATGTAAAATTTATTAATTATTTAATGTAATGTAACCATTGTATGCTTTTAATTGCTTCCTCCACCATTGCATTTGCCCCCAATCCATAAGCCTGGTCATTTGAATTATTCTAGGTCAATTACTTTAGTCAAGTTATTTAAATAATGGACAAACCAACTGGCGCCCTATGTATGTGTTTGAAAAAATAATGTAGAAATCAGACCAGACCAGACTATACCGGACCGGACCAAGCTAGCGTTACATGTACTAGTATATAATTGACCTGTTTCATTACATAATTTGGATTTAGGCATTAGACAGAGGTCCGACCTAAGTGTAAATTTCACCATTTAATCATCCATCCAACAAAATTGTTGGGTACTACTTATCACCTTCATCTAATTATCACTTAATTCTTATTATTCAATCCTCTAACAATCATTATATGCTATTCCCCCGCCTAAGTTCTAACCCAACCTAACCTAACCTAACTTAAAGTAAAGATTAAGGTTTTAAGATCCAAAATAAAATGCTCTCGTCTCCCAAGTCCCAACAAAAATATTTATTAGACTAAGACCTCACAACCACATATATTTTTCTCTCTCTCTCTATAGTTTCTAGGTCCAAAAATCAAATATTACCATCAATTATTATCAATCACTAGTAGTTATAGTTAGTACCCTACTTTCCATCTACATAAATTATCCACCACGTATCATTCCATTTGGATCATGAAAATGAAAAATAATTGAATAAGAATGAATGTAAGTAATAATCTTGATCTGGGTCAGCTTCGCTTAACCAGAAACTTTAACAATAATAATAATAATAATAGTAAGTTTTTAAAAGGAAAACCACAAAACAGAGGATTTCATCTCATCTGATTTGATCTGATCTTATCTTATTGTCATATCTTTTTTCACCTTTTACTACTACTACTTACAGTAATAATAATAATAATAAATTTACTGATGTGATGTTGTAGAATTATCATTTCATCTCCAATCCAACCGAACCTCTCCCGACGTGGCCACGTGGTATCTGGGTTTCCTAAAAGACACGATATGGCTACTAACCATGAACGCCGTCACTCTCTCCGACACTCTTATCTCCTCCATCTTCATCTCTTTCAATTTCTCCACATACTCAGGAACATGTAAAAGGTCCCACACAACTCCAACTCCTCCCGGTTTCAACACCCTTACTAATTCCCCGACAACCCGAATCCTCTCCGCCGCCGCCCCGGCAGAGCTCCGTCCTAACTCCTTCCCCACCCTATGCAAAAACATCCCCGACGCCACCGTGTCAAAGTATCCATCGCTGAAAGGAAGTCTCCTTGCGTCACCTTCCCGGCAAGTGACGTATTCCTGAACACCCTCGATTCCTGCTGTTCGGAGGGCAGATACAGCCGTTGATTTCCCGGGTTCAATACCCACAACCCGACCCGAACTTCCTCCCTTTTTAAGCTGCATAGCTACGGAGTTGAGGAGGATTCCACGGCCGCAACCGACTACTAGAGCTTGTTTGACGGATGACCAGTCGGAGACGGAGGTTAGCATTCGTTGGGATATTTCCCAGTGGAGACAGACGGCGGAGTAGAAGATGTTGGCGGCGGCGAGGTAGAGGCAGACGGAGGAGAGAGCGGTGACGGAGCCGATGAAACCGATTGTGAAACGGGCGGCGCCGATGGGGAGATTGGGGAATAGTGATTCGAAGAAGAGACAGATCGGGGGGAAGTAGAGGAGTAAGAGAAGGGATAGGAAGGAGAAGAAGATGGCGTGGATTAGGAGAAAGACTGGTGTTTGCCAGTCGTCCATGCCGTAAATAGCGTAGATCTGCGTCCAATCTCGCCCTGTTTTCCCCATTTTTACTGACTTTACTCCGGCGGGTGGCCCCTTTATTAATTTCTGATTCAAATTTTAAAACAATGGCTATGGCTCTGGCTGGCAGACAGAGTGTAGGAATGTTTGTTGATCCCGATGAGATGCGAATGAGTTAAGTGAAGTGAAATGAAGCTCAGGGGAAGTAAAGTGGGCTCAGGGCTCAGGGATCAGAGGGCTCGGGGTCTGAAAGACGAGAGAGAGAGAGAGAGAGAGAGAGAGAGAATGAGAATGGTGGTGGGGGGTTTTGAAGATCAAAGAATGGGACCAATAATATTAGTGTCAGATGAAAGAAGAAGAAGAAATCAAAGATGATTGTTGATGGAAATGGTCAGGAGATTGTAAAATGGCAGAATTGGGTGAGATGCCGATCATCATCTTTTCTTACTACTTTTTTCTTTTTCTTTTTCTTTTTCTTTATCTTTTCTTTTATGACGCGTTTTGCCTCCTTCAACTTTCTTTCAACTTTGGAATTCACTTAGGCCTTGTTTGATCTTTGGGTTATTGGGGTTTTATCCGGGTTTTATCCCAAATAACCTTGTTTGATGAAATTAAGAAAAAACCGGTTTTTTATTTTTTATTTCCAAAAATACCCCTACTTCTTTTCTTCTCTCTCAATACATTTTAAAAATATATTAATTTATTTATATTTAAATAAAATTTAAAATATAATATAATAAAATAAATATTAAAAATTATAGATATAATAATATTAACTTTTATTAATACATCAATTAAAATTAAAATAAATACTAATTTTATAATTATAATTTAAATATTATATAAGATAGTATAGTATATTATAATTTTATTTATATTGTGTATTTATTTTTATTTAATATAATAACATAAAATTTTAAATGAAATAAATTTTATAATATAATAACCAAAAATCAAACAAATCTATTATAGTATTTATTTAGAAAAATAATTTAAAGTTAGTTTATACCAAAAAAAAATAATAATAATAAATTTCTTTATAAATATTAATTTAAATGAAATATATTTATAAATTAAATAATATTTTTTATTTAAATATATTTAACTTTATTTTCTAGTATAATTATTTATTAAAATAAATTTAAATTTTAAATGATATATTAGATAATATAGTTGGTTAGAATTTTATTTATATTTTGAATTTATTTTTATTTAATATAATTAATATAATTTTTTAAATGAAATAATTTATTAATTTAAATTATATAAAAATAAATTTTATAATGTAATAAAATAAATATAATATATATGTATATATTAATATTATTTTTTAATAATATAAAATAAAATATTTAATTAAAGGGTAATTTTGGTATTTTAATTTATAAAATGATTGATTTGATTTGGGATGTGATGGTTGAGTTTTGGGATAAAACCTGGGTTTTATCCCAATAACCCAAAGATCAAACGAGGCCTTAATCATAATAGTCAAATAGACACTAAATAAAATAATATATAAAAAAATATTAGTTATATTTTAATTTATTTTATTAAAAGATACTACAAGTTTTACCACCAAAAAAAATGTACAAAACAAAATTTAGATTTATTCAAATAAACTCAATCTCAACTAGTGTTAAATATAATTTATGTTGTTGGGATTATTATTTAATAACTTTGTTTAAATTGAGATTATAAAAAGTTGGATTATTTAGTTAAAGGAGTTTAAAATTACTAATATATGTTGAAAATAATTTTGTAAAAATAATTATTATTTTTAGTTGATAATATAATTAATATGATAAAAATAAAATAATGAATTAATTAACTAGCTTATTATTATAAGGGATTGGTTCATATTACATGAAAAAATAAGTGATTTAATAGTTATAGTGTTAATAATGAGCATGATTGTGAGATAGATAATTTATAAAAAAATATATATATATATCTAAAAAAATAATTCTCAACAAACCACATCAAACAAACTCTAAGAATTAATATTATTCTAGAATAAACTAACACTAAATGAAGAAAAAATAGTTGGATTGGCATCAATTGCTCCACCGCCTTTGTAATATTGGAGCTTGTTTGAGGTGATAAAATTTAAAAAAAAAATGATATTAGATTTCATCAAACATTATTTTTCAATTTAAATTATAAAACAATATATTACATTTATTTTTTTAAACTCTAAAATATTAAATAATATGAATATTTATCATTTTATTCAAAATAAACAACTTATTTCTATATCAAACTATTTTTTTACCAATAATAAAATCAAACAAGATTTTATAATGTAATTTTCACTTAATATTTGTAAGAAACACTAATATATTGGGTATATTTTTGTTTCAATAAAAAAAGATTATATCTTTGCAAACACTACTTACATATAGACACAATCATGTCAAGATATCCTATATTGAGATAGTAATCTCAATTAAAATTGAATATAATAAACCAAGATAGTACACTTTGTTCAAACATATTGTCAATCAATTTATTGATCAACAATGAATAAATTTTAAAATTATTGTTTTTTAAAATTAATGTTTGTTTTTTAAAAGAAAATAGTATGACATGTATTTAAATAGCGGTTTAAATTAAAACATTTGTCAATACTCTTTATACTTTAATTATCACATAATATTCTTCAAATCACAAAAGTTTTGCTCATTAAAATAAAATTATAGATTAAAAAAATTAACAAACAATTATGAATATAAAAGATATATATGAGATTTACAAATGTAATGTTAAGTTTTATCTTATGAGAATATATATATATGAGATTTGAATTATTAAACACAAAGTTAAGTAAATTTATATAACCATCTATCCCATTTATCTCTTAAATTGGTATTGGTAGACATTTTTACTTAGTAATTATTACTTTTGACCATAATAACTCATGCTAGTTTCTTTGTATGGCTTGTTTGATCTTAATTTTCTTATTGAGCTTTGTTTCTTTATTACTAAGAAAAAATATTAAAATGCTTGTTTATATTAAAATTTTAAATTCAATAAGAGTAGAGTATAGATATGATTTAATTTTAACTTAAATTAAATAATTAGAATGATAATAATTAAAAAAGTGTTTTAAAAAAACCCAATATAAAACTAGCTCTTAATTAGTTAATTATATATTACTCATGTTAAGTAAATTAAAAAATAAAATAGCAGTAAATATATTAAAATAATGAAGTTAAGCACATGACCATCACATGACACAAGAGAACACAAAGGTAAATCTTGAAGCAAAAAACAGAGCCTAATAAATGCCACAAACTGAACATGATTTTCTACATTAATGGTTGTCTCACTAAATCCAATGCTATAATTATTAATTATACCCATATTTTATTTTTAAATTAAAAATAAAAATAAAATCAAACCTCTTATTTAATTACAATTCACTCTCAATGAAATGAAACCATGTTTGTATATGTTATTAAATATTAAAATTCATGTGAATAAGTATCTAATATTTCTTTTAAGTAACATTTAAAAAAAAACACTATTTTTATATTAGTCACACTTTAACTTAAAATTGTTTTAATTAAATTAAAATTCTTCCAAACATTAGTCAATTTGACACACCAAACCAAACCAAAGTACCAATTATATCTAATGAATCCAAAATATGTTTTTATTGTCAAAATAACACAAAGGGTCAATAAAATGTTTGAATTTCATGACCCCGCAAATCATGGGATTGGCCAATTTTCAAAACCCATATTAATTAGCCAAATAGTAAATATAAATTTAATATGTAGGTATTGATATTTATAAGACTAGCCTGTCCACCAGTAACGTTAAGGGTTTAATTAATAATAACAAATTAATTGAATAAAATATTTAAGGGATTGATTGAGCTAGACATCTAACTATCTATATAGATTAAAGGAAAGATAATGTTAGCAAAAAAAATATATAAATTAAAAACTTTAGAAAAAGTAAAAATAAAGGAAATCCACATCACCACCTCCTTGTTTGGTAGTCACTCATGATCATCGTCCATGGGAAAGCATGTTTATAGTCAGTAGCATAGAATTTTTTAATTATAAAAATTATTATTAATATATTTGTCTGACAAATCTCTCAATTCTTGACTTTTGACTTGGTTTTATTAATTAATTAATTAATTAATTAACTAAAGTATTTAATAAGTTCGATTTTTTTCCTCGTTACCTAAACACGCTTCCTCAGTCGTCACCTAAATACAGACGGTAATGTCCCTGCTTGAGGCTTATTAGATGATCGTTATATGAATTTATTTATTTTAATTAATAAATTAAGTGATTAAGAACTCTTCTGATTGAAATTATAATTTGTTCGCGTTTAGAATTTGAGTAATTAATAAACTAACGCAAACAAAAAAATATATAATTACACATTTTGGGTTTAAAAATAATTTTTACTATATATCTCTCCTTTTTTACTTAATAGACTAGAGTGAACTGAGTATAAACTGAATAAATTTGAACAAATACAGCTGAATCAAATTTACCTTGAATAATTGTTAAAAGAAATTATGATTAAATATTAACTTTGAGTTAAAAAATTTAATTCGAACCACCTCTTTATGGAAGCTTTTATTTAAAAAATAGATAATATGAATTATTGTAATTTAATTTTATATTTAATAAAATAAAATAAATAATATTTTAAATAATTTAGATGATATGAATTTTTGTAATATAATATAAAAATAGATATAGGAGAAGATGAAATATTATGAAGATTTGTCTCATAATAGAGTTTTATTTTTGTATGACGTAAACAAATATTATTGTCTGAACAAGACATTATGTATTGACAAGATATTGATAGTTTTATGTGAGACATTGCTACAAGTTGTTTGTTAAAATTATTTCATATAATTTTATTGGGAAAAACTTTGGGAGTCAAAGATTCCATCAAATATCTCGTTCTTTGGATTGAGCGTTATTTATTGTGTAATTCTAACAGATGATATGTGCATGAAAAAATGTTATATTATAGTTGGTCGTATGTGTCAAGAAAAAGTTTAATCGACAACTCACTTACTTTTGTATTTTCAATGAGTGACTAGTATTTGAAGTCTTTTGTGGAGTAATACTGAGATTAATTGGGTGATGTCTGAGTCTTTAGATAATTACCGATAAGTTTGGATTGATGCAGCTAATATGACATACCTACATATTTGGGTTATCATCCTAATTATTTTTGGTGGACTATCTAGTTGGAGAGAAATCGTCGAACTTTTAATAATCGTAGTTGTCTGATACGTATTATTCATAATATTATTATTATGATGTTTATTGAGATTTTTTCAGGAAAGTCAGTAGAATCTGTTGAAGATTTACGAGCTCGATAACTTATTAAATACTATTTTTTTTTTTATAATTATTTTATCATGTTTTCGTTGTTATACTTAAACATTTTTTTTTTAATTTTTAATATATGTTACTTTTATAAAAAATATTAATAATAATATTTTAATTAATAAATTAAGTGATTCAATGACAACTAATTTTTATAAAAACAAATCAATTATTATAAATTAAAAAAATAAAATAAAAAATAATGTATATAAATCTTAAATGGGTTAACTGGTAACAATTTCAACTATACTTTAAATTAAACATCAAAATTGATAAGTTTATCACATTAATACATTTAACTTTATATTTTAAAAATAATATAAAATTGGATAAACGTTTAATATTTTGTTTATATAATTTTAAATTTTTGTACTAATTTTTTATAAAAAAAGTAAGACATAAAACTTGTTATATGATACTTTATTTAATATGTTTTAAATAGAAAGGTTAAATACTTACTTTTGTTTTTAGACTGTAATAACACTACAATGAATTAATTTAATTGAAATAAATCAAATCAATTTACATCAAACAGTCTCATTATAACTATAAGATTTTTATTCGATTTTTTTATTAAATATTTCTTCTTATAAATCAAAATACATGTAATTGTAAAATATGCATAATATTTTCAAGGAATTAGTTATAATTTTTTTTAATATTGTATTGTTTATAAATTATTATTTTCTCCACTGAAATTTATTATTAGAGTAAGGCTTACTACCTCTCACCAAAATTATTGTGATTTTAGTTGAAAAAGACATTTAATCTCCTATAAAACTCAATTTCCTTAATCTATTAGATAGAAAACATAAATTTTGAAATTCTGAATCCTTTGTTTTATAATATAACCAATGAGAAAAGGCTAAACTGAAGTACTTTAATTATTAAAGTTTAATTGGATGTATATGTAATATCCTTGAAAACTCTTTTTGTAATTAGGGAAGATGGACAATGGAGGAAAAATGAGATAACCTTATTTAATTATTCTGATTAAATTGAATAGCAATTATATATATATATATATATATATATATATATATATTATCATAGATGGAGATATCTGAAAATTTAAAACCCATAATATTTAGTTTTTTGGGAGGTAAAATTATATGAGATATGAATAGTTACCCAACTATGTTAATTTTCTTCTACGGCATGATAATAACATTTTTATTGTGTATTATTTTTTTTTATGTAAATAATATCTTTAAATTTTAAAAATAATCATTTTACTTTCAAAATATCAAAGATTTTAATTACTACCCAAAAAAAATATTTACTATAATATTTACCTTTGTGGTCCAACAAGCATATGACATCTCACATTCTTGACTTTCTTCCAAATCTTTACTCATTTGATTTCCTTTGATCTTTCTGCCTACTTTTTACACATTTACTCAGTTGCGTTAGAACCTGTTTGATGAATGGTTATTTGAGGTTTTATTAAAATAATTAATTAATAAAAAAAAGTAATTTATTTGGGTTTTTTATTTGTTAAATTATATAATAAAAATTGTATTTAGAATTTAAATTTTATTAAAATAAAAATAGAATTCTTAAGTATGGAATAAAAATACATAAAAGTCAAACTAACAATGCAACTTTTCTGAATGCTTTTATAACGTATTTTGACTACTTTATAAAAAAAAATAAAAATATATAAATAAAAACTAATTGACTCTTTTGTACACATAAAGCCTCTGAGTCAGATTTATAGAAATAAAATAAATTTATATTTATAAATTCAAGAACAAGTTTTTACTTTTTCAAATAAATAAACTTAATATAATTGATTTTATATTTATTATTTGTGTCATTTTATTCTTTAGATTAATTTTATACTTATATATAAATAATATCCTTTTAAATAAACTCTTATTATCAATTTAGAAGTGAGTAACCATTTGAAGTAAAGTTAGGATTTTGTCTTCCTTGTAAAATGAATTAAACTACTATTAAAAAATCAATTAATTAATTTTATAGTTGATTATTGATAAGATATGATGGGCCTTACAGCTTTTACATACAAATGTAAGTCAGAAAAGTAAGGACCTTTACATAATTGGGCCTATTAACGATTCAATCCGTTGTACCTGATTAAGGCCCACTACATAAAAAACATCTAAAGGAATTACTCAGCCCAGGCCCACGCAGAATACTGCAATTTTCCCCTCTTTTTATTTGCTAGAATACATTAATATGTTTTTTTAGATAATAAAAGTAAATAATTAAGGAAACTAGAGTACAGTATAAAAATAAAAAATAACAAAATTAACCCAGGTCAAGATAAGAAAATATCATAACTCGGGTTAATTTTATTATTTGACTAACCTAATTTCAAATAGTGATGTTTTTAAACGGAACGATTCTACATAAAATATAATTATGTAAGACTATTACACTTAAATTAGCTGATGAATTAAATTTGAATGGGTATAAATACAAAATAAGTATTGTCAATATAAATAGAATTGTAATACTTGTGAAAATAAATATAATTTTAATTAAAATTAGTGAAAAAAAATATTATTATTAATAATTAAAAAACTGTCCTCTTACGCGTAGAAATATGGAAGGTGGCTTAATAATGACAATAAATGGTAGTTAGGACTTAGAAGAAGATAAGACAAGTATATTCACTTAAGTTCTGGAATTTGTACTAGATTAATCTAGTGTCATTATTATTTAAATGATTTAATATTTTAATATAAAATTATTTACATTAATCCCATTTTTATCCAACAATATCTTGTCTCAAAAATCAAATTATTTCAATCCAGTTCTTGGTTTTTCAATTCGTAATAATTTATTTTATTTATAAACAATTAAATATATTTTGTTTTATGTAAGTCTTCCCCAATAAAAATATTATATTTTTTTTTTTTGTAAATAATAAAAGAGGCAAAGAGATATTGGCGGGACCGGGAGAGGAACAAAGACGTTGGTGGCCATGTGCAACTCAAAATCTTATACCATATTTTTCTCACCCCACCCCAAAACAAAAAACCATAATATACTTAACTTAAGTGGATTTATAAACTTATATAAATATATTAATAAATATATTAGAGACCAA
This sequence comes from Impatiens glandulifera, assembly GCF_907164915.1. Classification (NCBI taxonomy): domain Eukaryota; kingdom Viridiplantae; phylum Streptophyta; class Magnoliopsida; order Ericales; family Balsaminaceae; genus Impatiens; species Impatiens glandulifera. The sequence continues at coordinate 48,434,164 of NC_061866.1, read as the reverse complement.
AACTATAAAAATAAAGGGAAGCCGCGTTAAAGTCAGATGTGTCCCTTCCATTATGAATGTATAATGCCAATGAGTAGGATTCCTTTGAAAATTATTATTTCTCAATTTATAATAATAGTTAAGGGTTTAATTATTCTTTAACATTTAATTAACTTTTTTAATTAGGTTAAAGTTTGTCTACTACCAAATTATTATGAAGATTGAAAAATAGTTTTTAACTAAAAAATAACTTTTTTTTTTGTGACATAAACTGTAGATCTATGATAAAAAATATTTCTCTTTACCTTATAAATGTGATATAACATTTTAATTTCATAGATTTTTTCAATTTAATTTATTATTTAATTTTTTAATTCAAACTTTTTTTTACTCGTTTTATCAATAACTTTTAGGTTAATTTTTTAAGTTCACCCAAATTCGAATTCTTATATTTGTTTCTAGTTTTCGGTGATTGCTGAGATTCGTGCGGGAACTGCACTTTGAATTTTAAAGAAAAAGTTTGAAAACATAAAATGGAATAAAAGGTTTTTGCCGCCAATGTATTTTAAATACAGTTAGTTGGCTCAGAGATGTTGAAATTTCGGTTCACGGGGCTCGACGAAACAGAAAGTACCAGCAGAGAATCAACTTTTTCAGGTCTTTGCCGGGGACAACAACAAACCCTTTTTTTCCCACAAATCATTGTGCAGTTGAGACATGGAACGGTGCTAGTCGACTTGACAATTTGGCTCATAAAAAATGTATGATCTCTCTCTACTACATAGGAGTTTCAGTTCCTTAGATTCAGGACACCACAACCTTGGTTCGGATTCCATGAACTATAATTTACTACTACTAATTTGATAAATAATAGTAACACAAACTTATATTAAGTGTTATTAAATTGCGTTAAATTCATTAAATATAATTTTAAATGGTAAGAATAATTTTTAAGAGATTAAATTAATCTGTAAGAGTTATGTTATATTCCTATATTAAAAATTAAATAAAAAACATTAAAGACAAATAAGTCAGGTTAGGTGAAGATTATTTTAATTTAAATTATCAATAATTTATTTAACTATTAACAACATAAATCATTACTAGCAGAGAATAAACCGATTTTTTTCTTACTTAAAAAAGTATAGAACTCTATTACCATAGTGATGCATTGAATTGTTCCAATTATTTCTTATAAAATTCTAATTCATGAATGATTTGACTTGAATTGTGATAAATAAATATATATAAAATATTAAACCCTTGTTACATGGTGTATCCAGACACTTATCATGAGTTATCAATTTAAACATTTTTTTTTTTAATTTATGGTTTGACAAAAAAAAATGTTTTGAATATATACTTTTTGATTGGTCATAAAATTGGGACATTGTGTGACGATTTTTTTTTCGATATTACATTCTAATTAGAATTTTTGACTAAGCGTTTTTACTAAGAATTGAATTATGAAATCTTTGTTTCCGATCTAAATTTGATATGTTTTATTTTTTTGAATTTGAACTTTTTTAAGATTCTGTTTACTTATGAGTATTGTTCTTGAAATAATTGAAGTATGAAATTAATCAGGGTACAAATCTTCTTGATAACAACTATGAAAATAACAGCTGGTTTAAGTCAGTTTAAACTCACTCTCTCTTCTTCTTCTTCTTCTCAATCTCATCATCATCCTGTAATTTCATTGCATCTTTCTCTCGTGGGTCCACCGCCAATAGACAGCCTATTCAACAGCTGGAAAGAGCTGTTTAGACTTACTAAAAACCTCAGTTTTCTTCGCTGATTGCGGCCATTTCTCTTCTCAAGTTCTTCACTTTCTGGACTTGCTTTCATATACTCCACCACACCAGCTGATCAACATAATGTCCACCCACATTCTTCCTTCAGCCACTCAACTCGCCGGATTGCACACCATCTGTTCGAGGTAATGCCGCTGAGAAACTCTCATCTTATCTATCGTCTGTTATATATCTCCAATTTCATATATTCGTGAAAAACCCATTAGCCTAGATGGATCTAGCCATATTTCTAGCCACTCTTCTATTTGGGTTCTTCTTTGGGAATAAATCTACTGTCGCCTCCTTCACTCCTGCTGATAGCTATTTAATTGTCTGTGGATCTTCTCAAAATGTTACTTTACTAGATCAAACATACATCCCAGATTCAACCCCCCAGTCTTCAATTTCATTGAAAAGCCAAGGGGCGGCCTCTGTAACTTATACATCCAATTCCAGTACTACTCTCCCCTCTCCACTATATCAGTCTGTTCGAATTTTCTCTACCACCGCTTCTTATAAGTTCAATATTAAGCAGGAAGGTAGACATTGGGTTCGACTATATTTCTATCCTCTTCCAAACTCGGGTTATGACTTAACATCTGCCACCATGACCCTTGTCACTGAAAACTTCGTTCTACTCAACAACTTCACTTTCAAGAACTACAATGGTTCTCATCTGTTTAGGGAGTATTCAATCAATGTTACTTCAGACACCTTAGTACTTACCATAATCCCATCAAACAATTCAATTGCCTTCATCAATGCAATTGAACTGGTCTCTGTCCCGGATGAATTGATTCCGGATCAAGCACTGGCTATATCCCCTTCTGCCCCAATTAGTGGTCTCTCGGCTCGTGCCTTTGAAACTATATATCGCCTGAACTTGGGCGGCCCATTGATTACCCCTCAGAATGACACTCTTGGAAGGACGTGGGTGAATGATAAGAAATATCTCCATGTCAATAGCTCGGCTGTGACGGTCGCTGTTAACCCTTTAACTGTGAGATACCGAGCTCTTGCAACGCAGGAAATCGCGCCAAACTGGGTTTATGCTACGGCTGATCATATGGGAGATGCAAATGTCAACAATGTTAACTTCAACATAACATGGGTGTTTAGAGTTGATCCGAACTTCACCTACTTTGTCAGGCTACATTTCTGTGATATTGTAAGCAAGGCGATGAACAATCTTGTTTTCAACCTATACATAAACTCTGATCTTGCTTTTGGAAGTCTGGATTTGTCGACTTTAGCAGGAGACTTGGGCGTTCCTTACTACAGGGATTTTGTTTCCAACTCTTCTGCTGATTCGAACACCTTGACAGTTAGTATCGGTCCAGATACAATGGCTGACGTGACAGACGCGATTATGAACGGTTTGGAGATAATGAAGATGAATAATGAATTTAGAAGCTTCGACGGGCTGTCGCCGGTTGAGACTATTCTTCCAGTTTCAGCCTCGAAAAAGAACAAGAGGATGGCTATAATCGTTGGTTCTGTAGCGGGATCGTTAGGCGTTATCCTCTTGTTAGGACTTTGTTTATTCTGTTTGGGGTGCGGCCGCAGGACAAAGGATTCTCAGCAAGGGGGACATTCATGGCTGCCTCTACCGTTATATGGAAACTCTTTGTCGTTGACAAAGATGTCAACTTCTTCCCAAAAGAGCAGAACCGCCAGTTGCCTCTCCTTGGCATCCACCAATCTGGGACGCGTCTTCACGTTCCAAGAAATTATGGACGCTACCAACAAGTTTGACGAGAGCTCGCTTCTTGGTGTGGGAGGGTTCGGTAGAGTCTACAAAGGTACGTCAGAAGACGGAACGAAATTAGCGGTGAAAAGAGGTAACCCGAGATCAGAACAGGGTCTGGCCGAATTCCGAACCGAGATCGAGATGCTGTCGAAGCTTCGACACCGGCATCTGGTCTCCCTTATCGGTTACTGCGACGAGAGGTCTGAAATGATATTGGTTTATGAATACATGGCAAACGGGCCTCTTAGAAGCCATCTTTACGGGACAGACCTTCCATCTTTGTCCTGGAAGCAACGGTTGGAGATATGCATTGGGGCAGCTAGGGGGCTTCATTACCTCCACACCGGAGCAACACAGAGTATAATTCACCGAGATGTGAAGACGACCAATATCCTCTTGGACGAGAATTTCGTGGCTAAGGTTGCTGATTTTGGTCTTTCTAAGACTGGGCCTGCTTTGGATCAAACCCATGTGAGCACGGCTGTTAAGGGGAGTTTCGGATATCTTGATCCAGAATATTTCAGAAGGCAACAACTTACAGAGAAGTCTGATGTGTATTCGTTTGGCGTGGTTCTGATGGAGGTTCTTTGCACAAGGCCTGCGTTGAACCCGGTTCTGCCTAGAGATCAAGTGAATATTGCAGAATGGGCGATGACTTGGCAGAAGAAAGGAATGTTGGATCAAATAATGGACAAGAATCTTATTGGAAAGGTTAACCCGGCTTCCCTGAAGAAGTATGGTGAAACAGCCGAGAAATGTCTAGCTGAGTATGGTGTTGACAGGCCGTCAATGGGCGATGTTTTGTGGAATCTAGAGTACGCCCTCCAGCTCGAGGAAACTTCGTCGGTTCTGACAGAACCGGAAGACAACAGCACGAACCATATTCAAGGAATTGCATTGAACCCGCCACCTTTGGAAGCGTTTGATAACAGTAGCGTGTGTATGGTGGAGGGTGCGAGTTGTGGGGAGGAAGATGTGGCAACAAGCGCAGTTTTCTCTCAACTAGTAAATCCTCGTGGAAGATAAAGTTTTCGATCTTTTTTGTGTGTTTTATATTTGCCATACAGAGTGATTTGATGATATAGGTGTCTATTTAAGAATTAGCTTTCATTTATACGTTAAATTTGATATGTTTTTCTTTGGTGATAATAATAATATGTATCATAGTTTTGGAGGATTAATGTTACTTTGTTATGGTAGTGTATGTTACTCTTTGTATGTGATCAATCAATTCAACTGCTAATTTATTCATTATCAAATATAATCTGGTGGTTCGATTTGAGTTATTTTAATAACAAAATAAAATGAAACATTATTTCATTCTTATTTATAATATTATTTAATTTATTAATCAAAATATTAAAATATTTATTTTATTTTAAATTATTATTATTTATTTTATTAATATATATAAATGTAAGTCTTTTTATAAAAAATAATCACCATTTCTTAAAAGTTATCGACAATCATAATTTTTTCCTTCCACTAAATTAATCAAATAACCCAAATCCGAACAAGCTCTAATAGAGATCCGAAAGAGTGAGGAGAGACTGAATTGATCACGCAATGTAATGTAAACTAGAATCCCCTCCAATTAGAAGAACAAAAGGTGAAGATCTGATTTTTACCAATTGGTTTTCAAATCAATCAATACTATTAATTAACAGGTTTAGGTATTTTCCACCATTGGTGAAGAAATATTATATATATATGTACCATCTTTAATGATGATGTTGTTTTTTAAAGGTTTATATCTAATCAATTAAATTCTAAATCTTAATTTGCAAAAACATTGTGTTGGGTATTGGTTGGCACAATATTGTGGCCCAATCTCTAATAACCCGCTTATTGGACTTAACCTAATAATATAAATAGATACTACTCTCTTGGTGGGAGGTAAATGTCAAACTCCTTTGTGGTGTTTGGATGCTAGTGAGAGGGTTGCCTTCTTTGTGTGAGATAGTGGTGCAACAGAATTGATAAATAAGAGGACTGAGCCAAACTTCAATCGCATTCACACCCCACAGTGGTATCAGAGCTAGGATTTAGGGTTTGTAATTGGAGTTTGAGATTGGGTTGGAGGATATAAGTTATCTTCACCAATAAGCGTAGATCTGTCCTTGTTTCTTCTTTAATCCTCTTCTTTTATTCTCTGCTTCTGCTGCTACTGGAGGAAGAAGAAAGCCGCTGCCGCCTCTGAAGAAGAAGTCGTTGTTGTCTTGTTCAACCGTTGTCGGTGTCGCGTTTGTCGCGACCGTTGAGAATCAAATCCACCGCCGTGCCGCTACTGTGCCTCTACCGTGCCGCGGTCGTGCCACTGTCGTGCCGCTATCGTGCCGCTACCATGCCGCTGTCGTGCCGCTGCTGAGAAGACAAAGCAGCAAATCCCCGAGCGGGGTGGGTAAGTCGAAACTTTCTTTAAGTTTCGCAAGGTATCATAGTTTGAACCCTCCTATTAAATTCTGCCAATTGATTGTTGATTGCTTTTAATTTGTTTGATAGCATGTCTGATGTTAATCAATATGGTATGGTTCCGTTTGACGGAAAAACTGATTTTAACATTTGGAAACAAAAAATGAAATGTGTTTTGATTCAGAAAAATGTTTTAAAGCTGTTAGTCAGGTTTATGCTGTTACTGATACCGTTGAGAAAAATAGTGAAATGAATGAAAATGCTTGTGACTCTATATATACTTGAATTTATCTAATTCTGTGATGAGAAAAATTGGTAATTTAGAGTGTGCAAAAATCTTGTGGGATAAATTGTCTAAACTTTATACTGAAACTTCTCTGCCTAATAAAATGTTTTTACTTGAAAAGTTTTTTAAATTTAGATTGGATATGTCTAAGGACATTGAAGATAATCTAGATATTTTTGTTAGAATCTAGGTAGCCGCTGGAGGACCGGGAGTTGGACCGGTTAGCGGTTCTCTCTCGAAGGGTGGTGGTTAATCCGGTTAGAGATTAACACCGGGTTTCAATACTACACAACCTGTCACAAACCCTTGACCTAGGTTCAAGCGCGAAAGAGGTTTGCTTTCAGGTTGAAGCGGCACACTTGTATAATAGGCAGAACCGGTTTCGGATGATGAGGGTTTAAAAATTGATGGGTCGGTTTCGGTAACCTGGTGATTCGGCTTGAATAGAGTTAAGTCGGTTATAGCGGTACGGGTCGGTTAGAAAATGGAACCGGCAGAAAGTAAATGACAAAGGCGATTTTATGGATGTTCGGAGATAAAACTCCTACGTCACCCCTTCCTCTCGAAACCGCGAGAAGGATATTCACTAAGGAATACAAATACAATCCGATCGAGACTTATTTCCTGCTCGATAACACTCTTACAATTTATACCGGAATTGTAAACTACACACACTAGCACTCAGGCTTTCTCTAAAGATAGAACGCACTGTTTTCACTTGTAGATTAAATGCTCTTAGAATTTCTCACTTGTCCACAGTGTTTCATTTACTCTTCTTCAACTGCCCTTTTTTATAGGTGAAATATGCCAACGGTCATATTTCACTACCTTGAATCTGATTGGCTAAGCAGGGGTGCAGAGGTTCAGTGATTTAGTGATTCAGAGCCTGCGGTCATCTTTTCAGACCGGACTTCTTCCGGTTATTCTTTTGCCTTGTGGCTGGTCGGCTGTCTGATGTTTCCGGTTTTAAGCTTTGGCCAATCCTTTCTTTGTGCGGTTATATTCCAAGTGTTCCTGGTCGGTTTAATGACTTGACCGGCTAGTTTTCTTTAGCCGGTTCTTTTGTTTGTCCGGTCCGGTTCCTTGTTCATGCATGAAAGATTTATTTAAGTTAGGTTTATGTGAACCAGTCTAATTTTATCTAACAATTTTCACTAAACTTATTTCTGATATTAAGTTGTGTGGTGATAAGAACATTGATGAGTATGCCCCTATTGTCTTGTTGAATGTTATTCCTAATTCTTTTAATGATGTGAAGTCTGCCATTAAGTATGGTAGAGACATGTCACTCTTGATATTGTTGTCAATGGTCTTAAGAGTAAGGAGTTAGATTTGAGACACTCTGAGAGGGGTAAACAGTCTGGTGGGGAAGTCATGCATGTGAGGGGTAGATCTCAGGGTAGGTCGAATGCCCAAAAGAATGTCAGTAATGAGAGTTCTGGTAAGAAATCTCATCCTGCTAGTAAAAGCAGATCTAAGTCTAGGTCTAGTGCTAAAAAGTGTTATAATTGTCACGAGTCTGGTCATTTTATCAAGGACTGTCCTAAGCCTAAGAGAAATCAACATACTGAAAATGCTAATGTGGCTGTTTGTGAGGGCAATATGGGTGATATTTTTATGATTAATAATCTATGTGATTATGCTAGCTTAAACTCTGTGTTATCTGATTCTTTGTACAAATCTGTTTGGCTAGTTGACTCTGGTTGTACTTTTCATGTGACTCCATTTAGAGATTTGTTTTCCAACTATAAAGAGATTGAACATGGTTTTGTGTCTATGACAAATTCAAAAATTGCAAAGTGTTAGGAATAGGTGATGTATGCCTAAGGTTCTCTTGTGGCTCTGTGTTTACTTTGAAGAATGTGAGGCATGTTCCTGATTTGCGTTATAATTTGCTGTCTTGTGCATCTCTTGAGAATGATGGTTTGGAGGGAAAGTGGGGGAAATATGTTATGAAAATTTTACGTGGGTCTCTTGTTATCTTTACTGCTATAAAGATTAACAATCTGTATGTGTGTCATGCCGAGACTGCTTGTGACTATGTGAACTCTATGATTGGTGATAAATCTGTTCTTTGGCATAATAGATTAGGTCACATGAGTAACAAAGGTCTAGAAATTTTGCATAAAGGTGGTCACTTTGGTAGTGATAAATTATCCCCCATCCCCTTCTATGAATCATGTGTGCTAAGAAAACAACATAAGGTGAGTTTTTCCATCTCCTCTTACCCAAATGTGTCTAAGTGTACTGATATCCTTGAATATTTACATGCTGATGTGTGGGGTCCTTCTAGTGTTGTTACACATGGAGGGAACCAATATTTTCTGTCCATCATTGATGATTATTCTAGGAAAGTTTGGTGTTACTTTTAAAACATAAGTCTGATGTTTTTGAAAAGTTTAAAGAGTGGAAGATTTTGATTGAGAATCAAATAGGTAAGAGAATCAAAACTCTTAGAACAGATAATGGTCTTGAATTCTGTAATAAATAGATGAATGATTTATGTGTTACCTGGGGTATTAAAAGACATAGGTCTGTGCCGTACACACCACAGCAGAATGGTGTTGCTGAGAGGATGAACATGACACTTCTAGAGAGGGTGAGAGCTATGTTAGCGTCATCTGGTTTGTCTAAGAAGTTTTGGGAGGATGCTTTGCATACTGCTGCTTATTTAATAAATAGGTCCCCTAGTGTTCCCTTAGGAGGGAAATGTCCTGAATCTGTGTTTTCAGGTAAACCTCTTGATTTGAGCAACTTGGAAAGTTTTTGGTTGTGTTGGCTATGTGCATCAGAAGGTTGACAAGTTGGAGCCTAGGTCCAAGAAATGTGTGTTCTTATGAGAACACTGGGTTCCGCTACTCCTATGGAGTGCGACTAATCCCCACGGGTTAAGTACATAACCCGCAAACATACTTAACCAATTAACTAGGCGCAGAACTTGCCGCCTGACGGGCTCGAACCCAGGACCTCATGGAGGCCTGGGGGATATCCATCTCTTGTTGCCACTAGGCTAGAAGAGGGGATAGAAATGTGTGTTCTTAGGCTACCCTGAAGGGGTAAAAGGTTATAGGCTTTGGGATATGAGTGAACATGAGCTTAGGATTATGATAAGTAGAGATGTTGTCTTTAATGAGAATGATTTTCCTTGCTTGTCTATGTCCCCCACTCCTGTTAATGATGCTCCTAATAAGGTGGAGCATGTGCCTGTAGTTTTTGATCAACCTGTTGAACATGATGTGAATGCTCCAAATGAGGTGGAGCATGATAATGTGCATGATATTGATGATTTGCATGATTCAAATGTTTTGTCTGATTCAAATGATTTGTCTGATGATTTACATGACTATCAACTTGTTAGGGATAGAAGTAGAAGAACTGTTATAATGCCTTCCAGATTTAGGGATGATAATTTGAATGATTGCAATATGTCTGAATTTGTTTTTAACATGTTTGAATCCCTAGACTGTAATGAGCCTAACTCTTACAAAAAAGCTTTGAGGTCTAAGTTTTCTACTGAATGGATTGTTTCTATGAATAATGAGATGAATTCCCTAAGAATCAATGATACTTGGAAACTTGTTCCTAAACCTCATAATTGCTCCTTAGTGGATTGCAAGTGGTTGTATAAGGTGAAACAAGAGTCTGAAAAAGTTAGATTCAAGGCTAGGTTAGTAGCCAAGGGATTTACTCAAAAGGAGGGAATAGATAATGCTGAAATTTTCGCTCCTGTTGTCAAATTCACTACTGTTAGAATTATGCTTGCTTTAGTTGCTCACTTTGATTGGGAATTGAAGCAAATAGATGTTACTACTGTTTTCTCACATGGTGATCTTGATAAGAATATTTATATGCATCAACCTGAGGGGTTTGTTGACCCCCAGTTGCCTGATCATGTTTGTTTGTTAAAAAAAAGCCTTGTATGGTTTAAAACAATCTCCTAGGCAATGGAATATCAAGTTTGATAAGTGCATGCAATCTTTGATGTTTAAAAGAAGTTCTTCTGATCATTGCCTTTACTTCAAGAATATAGACTTTGTGCCTGTATTTCTTTTATTGTATGTGGATGACATGTTGATTGTTAGCCCATGTCTGAAGTCTTATGCATGTGCAAAAATCGCTTTGTGAAAATTTTGACATGAAAAACTTAAGTGATGCTAAGAAGATTTTGGGCATGAATATCATTAGAGATAAAACATAATTTTCTCTTGTGTTGAATCAAAGTGCATATGTTGCTAAAATTTTGAGTAAATTTTCTATGTCTGATGCTAAATCTGTGAAGTAAGGATCAGTCTCCTAAGACTGAAACTGAAATAACTGAAATGAAGAATGTGCCTTATTCCAATGCAATAGGGTTTGTTATGTATCTCATGGTTAGTACTAGGCCTGATATTGCATATACAGTTAGTTGCTTGAGTAGATTTATGTCTAACCCTGGTATTCCTCATTGAAATGCTTTGAAATGGCTTTGAGATATCTAAAAACCACTGTTGATGTTGGCTTGACTTTCTCTAAGTGTTCTGTAAATACAAAGTTGGTTGGTTATGTAGATTCCAATTATGCTAATGATAAGGATAATAGAAAGTCTACTACTTCCTATGTGTTTACTTTGTGTGACTCTTACATAAGTTGGAAGTCTCAACTTCAACCCATTGTTGCTTTATCTACTACAGAATCTGAGTATGTAGCTGCCACTGAAGCCTTTAAGGAAACAATTTGGCTTAGGGCTGTTTTGTCTGAAATTGGTTTTCTTGACAAAAATGTGGTTGTGTTTTCTGATAGTGAATCTGCTATTCAACTATATAAAAATCATGTTTTTCATGATAGAACTAAACATATTGATGTTAGGTTTCATTACATTCAGAATATTGTTGAAAAGGGTATTGTTAAGTTAGAGAAAATTCCTTCAGAATTTAATCCTGCTGATATGGGTACTAAGTGTCTACCTGCTGAAAAATTTATTTCGTGTCAACGGATTTTAAATTTTGACTTGGGGAAAACTCTTTGAGGTTCGTCTTTTATGAGAATGGCATACTTTGTGATCTTGCCTTCAATCTTTGTGATTTTCCCATGCTTTGTGCTCTTGCGTTTGATCTTTGTGATTTTCACATGCTTTGTGCTCTTTCATTTGATCTTTGTGATTTTCGCATGCTTTGTGCTCTTGCGTTAGATCTTTGTGCTCTTGCGTTTAATCTTTGTGATTTGCGCATGCTTTGTGCTCTTGCATTTGATCTTTGTGATTTTCGTATTCTTTGTGCTCTTGCGTTAGATCTTTGTGATTTTCCCATGCTTTGTGCTCTCGCGTCTGATCTTTGTGATTTCCGAATGCTTTGTGCCTTTGCCCATAGTCTTTGTGATACGAGTTTACCTTCGGTATTCTCTTTGTTGCCTCGGTGGTAATAAATTGGCGATGATGAGTCTTGCGATTCCGTGATTATGTTTTGCACTGTTTTGGGCCAAAGGTGAAGATTATTGGGTATTGGTTGACCCAACATTGTGGCCCAATCTCTAATAACCTGCTTATTGAACTTGACCTAATAATATAAATAGATACTACTCTCTTGGTGGGAGGGAGATGTCAAATTCATTTGTGGTGTTTGGATGCTAGTGAGAGGGTTGCCTCCTTTGTGTGAGATAGTGGTGCAACGGAATCGATAAACAAGAGGACTGAGTCAAACTTCAATCGCATTCACACCCAACACATTGTGTATAGCCTATTCTATGTGATGCAGTGATTTAAGCGGCCTAAGGATCCATTAATTTTTACTCTTATCGAAGGATTTTTCACGTTAAAGTTCGATGCGAGGTTGAAGACTTGATTAAGCTCCCCTAACCTTAGTCAAAATCTTATTTTAAATAAAAGTATATAGTGGCGGTGTCTTTCGGTAAAATAACATTGAAATGGCTAATTAAATTAAATTAATTTTAAATAAAATATAAATAGAGATGAATATAATTATTTATAATTTTTAGAATTAACTATTTGTGTTTGTAAGTTAAAAAAATGATCTAACTAAAATTTTAAAATAATTCATAATTTATCTTTTCATCATTCTTAAATATTTAATTATTATGGATATAAATATACAAACTAAAATTAATAAGATAAATTTGTGAGAAATAAAAGTTATTATTAGATGAGAATTAATTAGTTTAGAAAACAACAACAATTATAAGAACCAAGACTAGTTTGATAGCATGTGACATTATAATTAATGTTGAATCTTTCCTTGCAAGCAGCAAGGCAATCTTGCGTAAGAGGGCTTTTACAATCCCCTATCACTTTACACCTAGAAATCTCTATTCCCAAATTCAAATTCATCGATGACCCTGCATCCAATTTTTTCAATTTTTTCCATTTAATAAAACTACAATAAACATAAATAATAGATAAATAAATAAAAAACACACCTTCCATTATGGGGATAATAGTAACTAGAGACACCATACTTATCAAGAAACAAATGTTGAAAAGCTCAATATAGTTTCTTTTCATTGTGATTATTCCTAGTTAGTTTAGTATTCACATTTTTCATCTCTTATACATCCATATATATATATAGATAGAGAAGGCTTAAAAAAGAAAAATGAAAAAGAGTCAATAAGAATTAGAAAAATGACATTTATTTTAAAAGTAAATGAAAAGAAAAAAAGAGAAATGAATAATGTACAATGTTAATGTATATAATATAATAATATATTATATTGATATATTATTATATTTAATATAATAATATATTATTATATTATATACATTAACAGATAATTTTTCAAAAATATAAAGTAAAATAATTATATAAAAAAATTATTTTCTTATATATCAATATATATAAATAAGGAATATTTTAAAAGGAAAAGTGAATATGAATTAGAAAAAAATATTTACTTTAATTAAAAGGATATACATAATTTTATAAAAAGAGAAAATTATTAATGTAAAAATATTATAAATAAGAAAGTGAATATGAATTAGGAGAATGACATTTAATTTAAAAGTAAATGAAAAGAAAAAAAGAGAGATAATTTTCCAAAAATATAAAGTAAAATAATTATATAAAAAATTTATTTTCTGATATATCAATATATATAAATAAAGAATATTTTAAAAGGAAAAGTGAATATGAATTAGAAAAAATTATTTAGTTTAATTAAAAGGATATACACAATTTTATAAAAAGAGAAAATTATTAATGTTAAAAGATTATATATAAGAAAGTGAATATGAATTAGAAAAATGATATTTATTTTAAAAGTAAATGTAAAGAAAAAAAAATGAATAATGGATAATGTTAATTTATATAATATAATAATATATTATATTGATATATTATTATATTTAATATGATAATATATTATTATATTATATTATATATATTAACAGATAATTTTCTAAAAATATAAAGTAAAATAATTATATAATTTTTTTTTAAAAGGAGAAGTGAATATGAATTAGAAAAAAATATTTACTTTAATTAAAAGGATATACACAATTTTATAAAAAGATAAAATTATTAATATAAAAAAATTATATAATGAATATGAATTAAAAAAATAAAATTTATTTTAAAAGTAAATGAAAAAAAGAAAAAGAAATGAATGAACAATGTTAATGTATATAATATAATAATATATTAATGTATATAATATAATAATATATTATATTGATATATTATTATATTTAATATAATAATATACTATTATACTATATACATTAACAAATAATTTTTAAAAAATATAAAGTAGAAAAAATTATTTATTTTAATTAAAAGGATATACGCAATTTTATAAAAAGAGAAAATTATTAATGTAAAAAGATTATATATAAGAAAGTGAATATGAAAAACTATATTTACTTTAAGATTAAATAAAAAAAAATACTAAAAAAATGAATGAACCATTTTATAAAAAATAAGTAAATATAAATGTAAGAGAAACATGTATACACATGAATTAGAAAAATAATATTTACTTTAATTAAATATTTTCAAAAAGAAAAATGAATGGATTATTTTCTTATAAAAAAAGGTAAATAAAAATATTAAAAGATTATATTTTATTAATAAATATAAATAAATAAAATGATTGAATAACTCGCATCAAAAGAGATGCTACCTTGTAAAATATGCATGAAGATTTAAATAACATAAACAATAAAGAAAATTAGAACGAGTGAATTTTGACACAAAATAATTGTAAAAATTAAAATTTGTCTTAAAATTGACCATTTAATCATAATCGGTCAAGAATTTCAAATTCATGTTTGAATTTGAATCTTTATAGGCTTAAAGTGTTTAATAAACATTTTGAACATTTAATCTTGAAAAAATTTAAATTTAATAATGAATAATAGGTTATTTACTGAGAATTATTCCAAAATAATTTATAATCATTTAAAGAAAAAAAATAAAAAAGAACATTCTGCCTTGTTTAATATTGATCTTGGTTTAATTTCAATTATATATATATATATATATATATATATATATATATATATATATATATATATATATATATATATATATATATATATATATATGAGTTTGAGGTCAATCTTCACCACCAATTAGTTAGAGATTAGGAATTATGTCGAAAAATCGAAGAACTGGAGATTTTTTTTTTTGGGTTTTCTGCAGGTGGTTCTTCAAGGAATACTGACGCTTGAAGGCCGACGCTTCACATGCAGCTTTCTCTTTACTAAACCACGCTACCGACGCCTGATTCTTGACACTCACTACAGTTTTTCAGCTTTTTTCCTTTAATTCCGTTTTTTTTTTCATTCCTTTGTTTTGGTTATTATTATTATTTATTTTGTGATTTATTTTTATCCTAGGCTTAAATAAAAATTAAACCTAACTAAAATTAATTATAAAATATATTTTTGTATGAGTTTGATTAAACTCAAATATACATTTTATAAAACTTAAAACCACAAAATCAAAATACAAGAAAAAAAAAGTTACAAAATATAAAACTTCACAAGATTAATAAATCACCTCAATAAAACATAAAAATCAAAAGACTTAGGATGTACGGTCTAGAGCTGGGCAATGAGTTAGCTAAATACGAACCGACACGATCTAACACGATATTTGTACGGAACGGCACGATACAATATTATCTCACTCGGGTCTTGAGTTGACACGATACAAGCACGAGACAACACGGTCACAATACGATTATGAGTTTATACGATCGAAACACGGTTACGAGTCGACACAGACACGACACGAGTATAGACACGACACAAGTATAAACACGACACGAGCACGAGTATACAAACGAAACGACATAAACACAATTAGTAATTCCTCGTGGAAGATAAAGTTTTCGATCTTTTTTTTGTGTGTTTTATATTTGCCATACAGATAGATTTGATGATATAGGTATCTATTTAAGAATTAGCTTTCATTTACACGTTAAATTTGATATGTTTTTCTTTGGTGATAATAATAATAATATGTATCATAGTCTTGGAGGATTAATGTTACTATGTCATGGTAGTGTATGTTACTCTTTGTATGTGATCAATCAATTCAACTGCTAATTTATTCATTATCAAATATATTCTGTTTCGATTTGTTTCGATTTGAGTTATTTTAATAACAAAATAAAATGAAACATTATTTCATTCTTGTTTATAATATTATTTAATTTATTAATAAAAATATTAAAATATTTATTTTATTTTAAATTATTATTATTTATTTTATTTATATATATCAATGTAAGTTTTTTATAAAAAATAATCACCATTTCTTAAAAGTTATCGACAATCATAATTTGTTTCTTCCACTAAATTAATCAAATAACCCAAATCCGAACAAGCTCTCTAATAGAGATCCGAAAGAGCAAGGAGAGGCTGAATTGATCACGCAATGTAACGCAAACTAGAATCCCCTCCAATTAGAAGTACAAAAGGTGAAGATCTTATTTTTACCAATTGGTTTTCAAATCAATCAATACTATTAATTAACAGGTTTATGTATTTTCCACCACCATTGGTGAAGAAATATTTTATATGTATGTACCATCTTTAATGATGATGTTATTTTTAATGATTTATATCTAATCAATTAGATTCTAAATCTTAATTTGCAAAAACATTGTGTAGCCTATTCTATGTGATGCAGTGATTTAAGCGGCCTAATGATCCATTAATTTTTACTCTTATCGAAGGGTTTTTCACGTTAAAGTTGATGCGAGGTTGAAGACTTGATTAAGTTCCCCTAACCTTAGTCCAAAAGCTTAGTTTAAATAGAAGTATATAGTGGCGGTGTCTTCTGATGGTAAAATAACATTGAAATAGCTAATTAAATTAAATTAATTTTAAATAAAATATAAATAGAGATGAATATAATTATTTATAATTTTTAGAATTAACCATTTGTGTTTGTGTTTGTAAGTTAAAAAAATGATCTAACTAAAATTTTAAAATAATTCATAATTTATCTTTTCATCATTCTTAAATATTTAATTATTATGGACATAAATATACAAACTAAAATTAATAAGATAAATTTGTGAGAAATAAAAGTTATTATTAGATGAGAATTAATTAATTTAGAAAACAACAACAATTATACAAACCAATAGCAGTTTTATAGCATGTGCCATTATAATTAATGTTGAATCTTTGCTTGCAAGCAGCAATGCAATCTTGCGTAAGAGGGCTTTTACAATTCCCTATCACTCTACACCTAGAAATGTCTATCCCCGAATTCAAATTCGATGACCCTGCATTCATTTTTTCATTTAATAAAACTACAATAAACATAAATAATAGATAAATAAATAAATAAAAAACACACCTTCCATTATGGGGATAATAGTAAGTAGAGACACCATACTTATCAAGAAATAGATGTTGAAAAGCTCAATATAGTTTCTTTCCATTGTGGTTATTCCTAGTTAGTTTAGTATTCACATCTTTCATCTCTTATGCATCCATATATATATAGATAGAGAATGCTTAAAAAAGAAAAAAAAAGAGTCAATATGAATTAGAAAAATGACATTTGTTTTAAAAGTAAATGAAAAGAAAAAAAGAGAAATGAATAATGGACAAGTTAATGTATATAATATAATAATATATTATATTGATATATTATTATATTTAATACATTAACAGATAATTTTCCAAAAATATAAAATAAAATAATTATATAAAAAATTTATTTTCTTATATATCAATATATATATAAATAAGGAATATTTTAAAAGGAAAAGTGAATATGAATTGGAAAAAAATATTTACATTAATTAAAAGGATATACACAATTTTATAAAAAGAAAAAAATATTAATGTAAAAAGATTATATATAAGAAAGTGAATATGAATTAGAAAAATGACATTTAATTTAAAAGTAAATGAAAAGAAAAAAAGAGAAATGAATGGACAATGTTAATGTATATAATATAATAATATATTATATTGATATATTATTATATTTAATATAATAATATATTATTATATTAAATACATTAATAGATAATTTTCCAAAAATATAAAGTAAATTATTATATAAAAAATTTAATTTCTTATATATCAATATATATAAATAAGGAATATTTTAAAAGGAAATGTGAATATGAATTAGAGAAAAATATTTACATTAATTAAAGGATATACACACTTTTATAAAAAGAAAAAAATATTAATGTAAAAAGATTATATATAAGAAAGTGATTATGAATTAGAAAAATGACATTTAATTTAAAAGTAAATGAAAAAAAAAAGTAATGAATGGACAATGTTAATGTATATAAAAATAATATATTATATTGATATATTATTATATTGATATATTATTATATTTAATATAATAATATATTATTATATTATATTATATAATATATTATTATATTATATTATATACATTAACACAGATAATTTTCCAAAAATATAAAGTAAAATTATTATATAAAAAATTTTTTTTAAAAGAAAAAATGAATATGAATTAGAAAAAAATATTTATTTTAATTAAAAGGATATACACAATTTTATAAAAAGAGAAAATTATTAATGTAAAAAATTATATATAAGATAGTGAATATGAAAAACTACATTTACTTTAAGATTAAATGAAAAAAAATACTAAAAAAATGAATGAACCATTTTATAAAAAATAAGTAAATATAAATGTAAGAGAAACATGTATACAAAAATATTCCTCTTCAATATATATAGGAAATATTTTCAAAAGAGAAAGTGAACATGAATTAGAAAAATAATATTTACTTTAATTAAATATTTTCAAAAAGAGAAATGAATGGATTATTTTCTTATAAAAAAAAGGTAAATAAAAATATTAAAAGATTATATTTTATTAATAAATATAAATAAATAAAATGATTGAATAACTCGCATCAAAAGAGATGGTACCTTGTAAAATATGCATGAAGATTTAAATAACATAAGCAATAAAGAAAATTGGAACGAGTGAATTTTGACACAAAATAATTGTAAAAATTAAAATTTGTCTTAAAATTGACCATTTAATCATAATCGGTCAAGAATTTCAAATTCATGTTTGAATTTTAATCTTTATAAGCTTAAAGTGTTTAATAAACATTTTGAACATTTAATCTTGAAAAAATTTAAATTTAATAATGAATAATAGGTTATTTACTGAGAATTATTCTAAAATAATATATAATCATTTAAAGAAAAAAAATTAAAAAGAACATTCTGCCTTGTTTAATATTGATCTTGGTTTAATTTCAATTATATATATATATATATATATATATATATATATATATATATATATATATATATATATATATATATATATATATATGAGTTTGAGGTCAATCTTCACCACCAATTAGTTAGAGATTAAGAATTATGTCGAAAAATCGGAGAACTGGAGACTTTTTTTTTGGGTTTTCTGCAGGTGGTTCTTCAAGGAATACTGACGCTTGAAGGCCGACGCTTCACATGCTGCTTTCTCTTTACTAAACCACGCTACCGACACCTGATTCTTGACACTCACTACAGTTTTTCAGCTTTTTTCCTTTAATTCCGTTTTTTTTTGCATTCCTTTGTTTTGGTTATTATTATTATTTATTTTGTAATTTATTTTTATCCTAGGCTTAAATAAAAATTAAACCTAACTAAAATTAATTATAAAATATATTTTTGTATAATATATATTTTATAAAACTTAAAACCACAAAATCAAAATACAAGAAAAAAAAGTTACAAAATATAAAACTTCACAAGATTAATAAATCACCTCAATAAAACCTAAAAATCAAAAGACTTAGGATGTACGGTCTAGAGCTGGGCAATGAGTTAGCTAAATACGAACCGACACGATCCAACACGATATTTGTACGGAACGGCACAATACAATATTATCTCACTCGGGTCTTGGGTTGACACGATACAAGCACGAGACAACACGGTCACGATACGATTATGAGTTTATACGATCGAAACACGGTTATGAGTCGACACAGACACGACACGAGTATAGACACGACACAAGTATAAACACGACACGAGCACGAGTATACACACGAAACGACATAAACACAATTAGTAATTCCTCGTGGAAGATAAAGTTTTCGATCTTTTTTTTGTGTGTTTTATATTTGCCATACAGATAGATTTGATGATACAGGTATCTATTTAAGAATTAGCTTTCATTTACACGTTAAATTTGATATGTTTTTCTTTGGTGATAATAATAATAATATGTATCATAGTCTTGGAGGATTAATGTTACTATGTCATGGTAGTGTATGTTACTCTTTGTATGTGATCAATCAATTCAACTGCTAATTTATTCATTATCAAATATATTCTGTTTCGATTTGTTTCGATTTGAGTTATTTTAATAACAAAATAAAATGAAACATTATTTCATTCTTGTTTATAATATTATTTAATTTATTAATAAAAATATTAAAATATTTATTTTATTTTAAATTATTATTATTTATTTTATTTATATATATCAATGTAAGTTTTTCATAAAAAATAATCACCATTTCTTAAAAGTTATCGACAATCATAATTTGTTTCTTCCACTAAAATAATCAAATAACCCAAATCCGAACAAGCTCTCTAATAGAGATCCGAAAGAGCAAGGAGAGGCTGAATTGATCACGCAATGTAACGCAAACTAGAATCCCCTCCAATTAGAAGTACAAAAGGTGAAGATCTTATTTTTACCAATTGGTTTTCAAATCAATCAATACTATTAATTAATAGGTTTATGTATTTTCCACCATTGGTGAAGAAATATTTTATATGTATGTACCATCTTTAACGATGATGTTATTTTTAAAGATTTATATCTAATCAATTAGATTCTAAATCTTAATTTACAAAAACATTGTGTAGCCTATTCTATGTGATGCAGTGATTTAAGCGGCCTAATGATCCATTAATTTTTACTCTTATCGAAGGGTTTTTCACGTTAAAGTTGATGCGAGGTTGAAGACTTGATTAAGTTCCCCTAACCTTAGTCCAAAAGCTTAGCTTAAATAGAAGTATATAGTGGCGGTGTCTTCTGATGGTAAAATAACATTAAAATAGCTAATTAAATTAAATTAATTTTAAATAAAATATAAATAGAGATGAATATAATTATTTATAATTTTTAGAATTAACCATTTGTGTTTGTAAGTTAAAAAAATGATTTTACTAAAATTTTAAAATAATTCATAATTTATCTTTTCATCATTCTTAAATATTTAATTATTATGGACATAAATATACAAACTAAAATTAATAAGATAAATTTGTGAGAAATAAAAGTTATTATTAGATGAGAATTAATTAATTTAGAAAACAACAACAATTATACAAACCAATAGCAGTTTTATAGCATGTGCCATTATAATTAATGTTGAATCTTTGCTTGCAAGCAGCAATGCAATCTTGCGTAAGAGGGCTTTTACAATTCCCTATCACTCTACACCTAGAAATGTCTATCCCCGAATTCAAATTCGATGACCCTGCATCCATTTTTTCATTTAATAAAACTACAATAAACATAAATAATAGATAAATAAATAAATAAAAAACACACCTTCCATTATAGGGATAATAGTAAGTAGAGACACCATACTTATCAAGAAATAGATGTTGAAAAGCTCAATATAGTTTCTTTCCATTGTGGTTATTCCTAGTTAGTTTAGTATTCACATCTTTCATCTCTTATGCATCCATATATATATATATATATAGAGAATGCTTAAAAAAGAAAAAAAAAAGTCAATATGAATTAGAAAAATGACATTTGTTTTAAAAGTAAATGAAAAGAAAAAAAGAGAAATGAATAATGGACAAATTAATGTATATAATATAATAATATAATAATATATTATATTGATATATTATTATATTTAATATAATAATATATTATTATATTAAATACATTAACAGATAATTTTCCAAAAATATAAAGTAAAATAATTATATAAAAAATTTATTTTCTTATATATCAATATATATATAAATAAGGAATATTTTAAAAGGAAAAGTGAATATGAATTAGAAAAAAATATTTACATTAATTAATAGGATATACACAATTTTATAAAAAGAAAAAAATATTAATGTAAAAAATTATATATAAGAAAGTGAATATGAATTAGAAAAATGACATTTAATTTAAAAGTAAATGAAAAGAAAAAAAGAGAAATGAATGGACAATGTTAATGTATATAATATAATAATATATTATATTGATATATTATTATATTTAATATAATAATATATTATTATATTAAATACATTAATAATAGATAATTTTCCAAAAATATAAAGTAAATTATTATATAAAAAATTTAATTTCTTATATATCAATATATATAAATAAGGAATATTTTAAAAGGAAAAGTGAATATGAATTAGAAAAAAATATTTACATTAATTAAAGGATATACGCACTTTTATAAAAAGAAAAAAATATTAATGTAAAAAGATTATATATAAGAAAGTGATTATGAATTAAAAAAATGACATTTAATTTAAAAATAAATGAAAAAAAAAGTAATGAATGGACAATGTTAATGTTAATGTATATAATATAATAATATATTATATTGATATATTATTATATTGATATATTATTATATTTAATATAATAATATATTATTATATTATATTATATACATTAACACAGATAATTTTCTAAAAATATAAAGTAAAATAATTATATAAAAAATTTCTTTTAAAAGTAAAAATGAATATGAATTAGAAAAAAAATTTTATTTTAATTAAAAGGATATACACAATTTTATAAAAAGAGAAAATTATTAATGTAAAAAGATTATATATAAGATAGTGAATATGAAAAACTACATTTACTTTAAGATTAAATGAAAAAAAATACTAAAAAAATGAATGAACCATTTTATAAAAAATAAGTAAATATAAATGTAAGAGAAACATGTATACAAAAATATTCCTCTTCAATATATATAGATAGGAAATATTTTCAAAAGAGAAAGTGAACATGAATTAGAAAAATAATATTTACTTTAATTAAATATTTTCAAAAAGAGAAATGAATGGATTATTTTCTTATAAAAAAAAGGTAAATAAAAATATTAAAAGATTATATTTTATTAATAAATATAAATAAATAAAATGATTGAATAACTCGCATCAAAAGAGATGTTACCTTGTAAAATATGCATGAAGATTTAAATAACATAAGCAATAAAGAAAATTGGAACAAGTGAATTTTGACACAAAATAATTGTAAAAATTAAAATTTGTCTTAAAATTGACCATTTAATCATAATCGGTCAAGAATTTCAAATTTATGTTTGAATTTGAATCTTTATAGGCTTAAAGTGTTTAATAAACATTTTTAACATTTAATCTTGAAAAAATTTAAATTTAATAATGAATAATAGGTTATTTACTAGAATTATTCCAAAATAATTTAAAATCATTTAAAGAAAAAAAATTAAAAAGAACATTCTGCCTTGTTTAATATTGATTTTAGTTTAATTTCAATTATATATATATATATATATAGTTTGAGGTCAATCTTCACCACCAATTAGTTAGAGATTAGGAATTATGTCAAAAAATCGAAGAACTGGAGACTTTTTTTTTGGGTTTTCTGCAGGTGGTTCTTCAAGGAATACTGACGCTTGAAGGCCGACGCTTCACATGCTGCTTTCTCTTTACTAAACCACGCTACCGACGCCTGATTCTTGACACTCACTACAGTTTTCAGCTTTTTTCCTTTAATTCCGTGCCGCTGTTGTGCCATTGCCGTGCCGCTACCGTGCCACGGTCGTGCCACTGTCGTGCCGCTATCGTGCCGCTACCATGCCGTTGTCGTGCCGCTGCTGAGAAGACAAAGCAGCAAATCCCCGAACGGGGTGGGTAAGTCGAAACTTTCTTTAAGTTTCGCAAGGTATCATAGTTTGAACCCTCCTATTAAATTATGCCAATTGATTGTTGATTGCTTTTAATTTGTTTGATAGCATGTCTGATGTTAATCAATATGGTATGGTTCCGTTTGACGGAAAAACTGATTTTAGCATTTGGAAACAAAAAATGAAATGTGTTTTGATTCAGAAAAATGTTTTAAAGCTGTTAGTCAGGTTTATGCTGTTACTGATACCGTTGAGAAAAATAGTGAAATGAATGAAAATGCTTGTGACTCTATATATACTTGAATTTATCTAATTCTGTGATGAGAAAAATTGGTAATTTAGAGTGTGCAAAAACCTTGTGGGATAAATTGTCTAAACTTTATACTGAAACTTCTCTGCCTAATAAAATGTTTTTACTTGAAAAGTTTTTTTAAATTTAGATTGGATATGTCCAAGGACATTGAAGATAATCTAGATATTTTCACTAAACTTATTTCTGATATTAAGTTGTGTGGTGATAAAAACATTGATGAGTATGCCCCTATTGTCTTGTTGAATGTTATTCCTAATTCTTTTAATGATGTGAAGTCTGCCATTAAGTATGGTAGAGACATGTCACTCTTGATATTGTTGTCAATGGTCTTAAGAGTAAGGAGTTAGATTTGAGACACTCTGAGAGGGGTAAACAGTCTGGTGGGGAAGTCATGCATGTGAGGGGTAGATCTCAGGGTAGGTCGAATGCCCAAAAGAATGTCAGTAATGAGAGTTCTGGTAAGAAATCTCATCCTGCTAGTAAAAGCAGATCTAAGTCTAGGTCTAGTGCTAAAAAGTGTTATAATTGTCACGAGTCTGGTCATTTTATCAAGGACTGTCCTAAGCCTAAGAGAAATCAGCATAGTGAAAATGCTAATGTGGCTGTTTGTGAGGGCAATATGGGTGATATTTTTATGATTAATAATCTATGTGATTATGCTAGCTTAAACTCTGTGTTATCTGATTCTTTGTACAAATCTGATTGGCTAGTTGACTCTGGTTGTACTTTTCATGTGACTCCATTTAGAGATTTGTTTTCCAACTATAAAGAGATTGAACATGGTTTTGTGTCTATGGCAAATTCAAAAATTGCAAAGTGTTAGGAATAGGTGATGTATGCCTAAGGTTCTCTTGTGGCTCTGTGTTTACTTTGAAGAATGTGAGGCATGTTCCTGATTTGCGTTATAATTTGCTGTCTTGTGCATCTCTTGAGAATGATGGTTTGGAGGGAAAGTGGGGGAAATGTGTTATGAAAATTTTACGTGGGTCTCTTGTTATCTTTACTGCTATAAAGATTAACAATCTGTATGTGTGTAATGCCGAGACTGCTTGTGACTATGTGAACTCTATGATTGGTGATAAATCTGTTCTTTGGCATAATAGATTAGGTCACATGAGTAACAAAGGTCTAGAAATTTTGCATAAAGGTGGTCACTTTGGTAGTGATAAATTATCCCCCATCCCCTTCTGTGAATCATGTGTGCTAAGAAAACAACATAAGGTGAGTTTTCCCATCTCCTCTTACCCAAATGTGTCTAAGTGTACTGATATCCTTGAATATTTACATGCTGATGTGTGGGGTCCTTCTAGTGTTGTTACACATGGAGGGAATCAATATTTTCTGTCCATCATTGATGATTATTCTAGGAAAGTTTGGTGTTACTTTTAAAACATAAGTCTGATGTTTTTGAAAAGTTTAAAGAGTGGAAGATTTTGATTGAGAATCAAATAGGTAAGAGAATCAAAACTCTTAGAACAGATAATGGTCTTGAATTCTGTAATAAATAGATGAATGATTTATGTGTTATCTGGGGTATTAAAAGACATAGGTCTGTGCCGTACACACCACAGCAGAATGGTGTTGCTGAGAGGATGAACATGACACTTCTAGAGAGGGTGAGAGCTATGTTAGCGTCATCTGGTTTGTCTAAGAAGTTTTGGGGGATGCTTTGCATACTGCTGCTTATTTAATAAATAGGTCCCCTAGTGTTCCCTTAGGAGGGAAATGTCCTGAATATGTGTTTTTAGGTAAACCTCTTGATTTGAGCAACTTGAAAGTTTTTGGTTGTGTTGGCTATGTGCATCAGAAGGTTGACAAGTTGGAGCTTAGGTCCAAGAAATGTGTGTTCTTAGGCTACCCTGAAGGGGTAAAAGGTTATAGGCTTTGGGATATGAGTGAACATGAGCTTAGGATTGTGATAAGTAGAGATGTTGTCTTTAATGAGAATGATTTTCCTTGCTTGTCTATGTCCCCCACTCCTGTTAATGATGCTCCTAATAAGGTGGAGCATGTGCCTGTAGTTTTTGATCAACCTGTTGAACATGATGTGAATGCTCCAAATGAGGTGGAGCATGATAATGTGCATGATATTGATGATTTGCATGATTCAAATGTTTTGTCTGATTCAAATGATTTGTCTGATGATTTACATGACTATCAACTTGCTAGGGATAGAAGTAGAAGAACTGTTATAATGCCTTCCAGATTTAGGGATGATAATTTGAATGATTGCAATATGTCTGAATTTGTTTTTAACATGTTTGAATCCCTAGACTGTAATGAGCCTAACTCTTACAAAAAAAGCTTTGAGGTCTAAGTTTTCTACTGAATGGATTATTGCTATGAATAATGAGATGAATTCCCTAAGAATCAATGATACTTGGAAACTTGTTCCTAAACCTCATAATTGCTCCTTAGTGGATTGCAAGTGGTTGTATAAGTTGAAACAAGAGTCTGAAAAAGTTAGATTCAAGGCTAGGTTAGTAGCCAAGGGATTTACTCCAAAGGAGGGAATAGATAATGCTGAAATTTTCGCTCCTGTTGTCAAATTCACTACTGTTAGAATTATGCTTGTTTTAGTTGCTCACTTTGATTGGGAATTGAAGCAAATAGATGTTACTACTGTTTTCTCACATGGTGATCTTGATAAGAATATTTATATGCATCAACCTGAGGGGTTTGTTGACCCCCAGTTGCCTGATCATGTTTGTTTGTTAAAAAAAGCCTTGTATGGTTTAAAACAATCTCCTAGGCAATGGAATATCAAGTTTGATAAGTGCATGCAATCTTTGATGTTTAAAAGAAGTTCTTCTGATCATTGCCTTTACTTCAAGAATATAGACTTTGTGCCTGTATTTCTTTTATTGTATGTGGATGACATGTTGATTGTTAGCCCATGTCTGAAGTCTTATGCATGTGCAAAAATCGCTTTGTGAAAATTTTGACATGAAAGACTTAAGTGATGCTAAGAAGATTTTGGGCATGAATATCATTAGAGATAAAACATAATTTTCTCTTGTGTTGAATCAAAGTGCATATGTTGCTAAAATTTTGAGTAAATTTTCTATGTCTGATGCTAAATCTGTGAAGTAAGGATTAGTCTCCTAAGACTGAAACTGAAATAACTGAAATGAAGAATGTGCCTTATTCCAATGCAATAAGGTTTGTTATGTATCTCATGGTTAGTACTAGGCCTGATATTGCATATACAGTTAGTTGCTTGAGTAGATTTATGTCTAACCCTGGTATTCCTCATTGAAATGCTTTGAAATGGCTTTGAGATATCTAAAAACCACTGTTGATGTTGGCTTGACTTTCTCTAAGTGTTCTGTAAATACAAAGTTGGTTGGTTATGTAGATTCCAATTATGCTAATGATAAGGATAATAGAAAGACTACTACTTCCTATGTGTTTACTTTGTGTGGCTCTTACATAAGTTGGAAGTCTCAACTTCAACTCATTGTTGCTTTATCTACTACAAAATCTGAGTATGTAGCTGCCACTGAAGCCTTTAAGGAAACAATTTGGCTTAGGGCTGTTTTGTCTGAAATTGGTTTTCTTGACAAAAATGTGGTTGTGTTTTCTGATAGTGAATCTGCTATTCAACTATGTAAAAATCATGTTTTTCATGATAGAACTAAGCATATTGATGTTAGGTTTCATTACATTCAGAATATTGTTGAAAAGGGCATTGTTAAGTTAGAGAAAATTCCTTCAGAATTTAATCCTGCTGATATGGGTACTAAGTGTCTACCTGCTGAAAAATTTATTTCGTGTCAACGGATTTTAAATTTTGACTTAGGAAAAACTCTTTGAGGTTCGTCTTTTATGGGAATGGCATGCTTTGTGATCTTGCCTTCAATCTTTGTGATTTTCCCATGCTTTGTGCTCTTGCGTTTGATCTTTGTGATTTTCACATAGCTTTGTGCTCTTTCATTTGATCTTTGTGATTTTCGCATGCTTTGTGCTCTTGCGTTAGATCTTTGTGCTCTTGCATTTAATCTTTGTGATTTGCGCATGCTTTGTGCTCTTGCATTTGATCTTTGTGATTTTCGCATTCTTTGTGCTCTTGCGTTAGATCTTTGTGATTTTCCCATGCTTTGTGCTCTTGCGTCTGATCTTTGTGATTTCCGCATGCTTTGTGCCTTTGCCCATAGTCTTTGTGATACGAGTTTACCTTCGGTATTCTCTTTATTGCCTCGGTGGTAATAAATTGGCGATGATGAGTCTTGCGATTCCGTGATTATGTTTTGCACTATTTTGGGCCAAAGGTGAAGATTATTGGGTATTGGTTGACCCAACATTGTGGCCCAATCTCTAGTAACCCGCTTATTGGACTTGACCTAATAATATAAATAGATACTACTCTCTTGGTGAGAGGGAGATGTCAAATTCATTTGTGGTGTTTGGATGCTAGTGAGAGGGTTGCCTCCTTTGTGTGAGATAGTGGTGCAACGGAATCGATAAACAAGAGGACTGAGTCAAACTTCAATCGCATTCACACCCAACACATTGTGTAGCCTATTCTATGTGATGCAGTGATTTAAGCGGCCTAAGGATCCATTAATATTTACTCTTATCGAAGGATTTTTCACGTTAAAGTTCGATTGTTAAAGTTCGATGCGAGGTTGAAGACTTGATTAAGCTCCCATAACCTTAGTTAAAATCTTATTTTAAATAAAAGTATATAGTGGCGGTGTCTTCCGGTAAAATAACATTGAAATGGCTAATTAAATTAAATTAATTTTAAATAAAATATAAATAGAGATGAATATAATTATTTATAATTTTTAGAATTAACTATTGTAAGTTAAAAAAATGATCTAACTAAAATTTTAAAATAATTCATAATTTATCTTTTCATCATTCTTAAATATTTAATTATTATGGACATAAATATACAAACTAAAATTAATAAGATAAATTTGTGAGAAATAAAAGTTATTATTAGATGAGAATTAATTAGTTTAGAAAACAACAACAATTATAAGAACCAAGACTAGTTTGATAGCATGTGGCATTATAATTAATGTTGAATCTTTCCTTGCAAGCAGCAAGGCAATCTTGCGTAAGAGGGCTTTTACAATCCCCTATCACTTTACACCCAGAAATCTCTATTCCCAAATTCAAATTCATCGATGACCCTGCATCCAATTTTTTCAATTTTTTCCATTTAATAAAACTACAATAAACATAAATAATAGATAAACAAATAAAAAACACACCTTCCATTATGGGGATAATAGTAAGTAGAGACCCCATACTTATCAAGAAACAAATGTTGAAAAGCTCAATATAGTTTCTTTCCATTGTGATTATTCCTAGTTAGTTTAGTATTCACATTTTTCATCTCTTATACATCCATATATATATATAGATAGAGAAGGCTTAAAAAATAAAAATAAAAAAGAGTCAATAAGAATTAGAAAAATGACATTTATTTTAAAAAGAAATGAAAAGAAAAAAAGAGAAATGAATAATGTACAATGTTAATGTATATAATATAATAATATATTATATTGATATATTATTATATTTAATATAATAATATATTATTGTATTATATACATTAATAGATAATTTTTCAAAAATATAAAGTAAAATAATTATATAAAAAAATTATTTTCTTATATATCAATATATATAAATAAGGAATATTTTAAAAGGAAAAGTGAATATGAATTAGAAAAAAATATTTACTTTAATTAAAAGGATATACATAATTTTATAAAAAGAGAAAATTATTAATGTAAAAATATTATATATAAGAAAGTGAATATGAATTAGGAGAATGACATTTAATTTAAAAGTAAATGAAAAGAAAAAAAGAGAGATAATTTTCCAAAAATATAAAGTAAAATAATTATATAAAAAATTTATTTTCTGATATATCAATATATATAAATAAGGAATATTTTAAAAGGAAAAGTGAATATGAATTAGAAAAAATTATTTAGTTTAATTAAAAGGATATACACAATTTTATAAAAAGAGAAAATTATTAATGTTAAAAGATTATATATAAGAAAGTGAATATGAATTAGAAAAATGATATTTATTTTAAAAGTAAATGAAAAGAAAAAAAAGAAATGAATAATGGATAATGTTAATTTATATAATATAATAATATATTATATTGATATATTATTATATTTAATATGATAATATATTATTATATTATATTATATACATTAACAGATAATTTTTTTAAAAATATAAAGTAAAATAATTATATAATTTTTTTTTTAAAGGAGAAGTGAATATGAATTAGAAAAAAATATTTACTTTAATTAAAAGGATATACACAATTTTATAAAAAGATAAAATTATTAATATAAAAAGATTATATAATGAATATGAATTAAAAAAATAAAATTTATTTTAAAAGTAAATGAAAAAAAATAAAAAATGAATGAACAATGTTAATGTATATAATATAATAATATATTAATGTATATAATATAATAGTATATTATTATATTATTGATATATTATTATATTTAATATAATAATATACTATTATAATACATACATTAACAAATAATTTTCAAAAAATATAAAGTAGAAAAAATTATTTATTTTAATTAAAAGGATATACGCAATTTTATAAAAAGAGAAAATTATTAATGTAAAAAGATTATATATAAGAAAGTGAATATGAAAAACTACATTTACTTTAAGATTAAATAAAAAAAATACTAAAAAAATGAATGAACCATTTTATAAAAAATAAGTAAATATAAATGTAAGAGAAACATGTATACACATGAATTAGAAAAATAATATTTACTTTAATTAAATATTTTCAAAAAGAAAAATGAATGGATTATTTTCTTATAAAAAAAAGGTAAATAAAAATATTAAAAGATTATATTTTATTAATAAATATAAATAAATAAAATGATTGAATAACTCGCATCAAAAGAGATGCTACCTTGTAAAATATGCATGAAGATTTAAATAACATAAGCAATAAAGAAAATTGGAACAATTGAATTTTGACACAAAATAATTGTAAAAATTAAAATTTGTCTTAAAATTGACCATTTAATCATAATCGGTCAAGAATTTCAAATTCATGTTTGAATTTGAATCTTTATAGGCTTAAAGTGTTTAATAAACATTTTGAACATTTAATCTTGAAAAAATTTAAATTTAATAATGATAATAGGTTATTTACTGAGAATTATTCCAAAATAATTTATAATCATTTAAAAGAAAAAAATTAAAAAGAACATTCTGCCTTGTTTAATATTGATCTTGGTTTAATTTCAATTATATATATATATATATATATATATATATATATATATATATATATATATATATATATATATATATATATATATATATATATATATATATATATATATATATATGAGTTTGAGGTCAATCTTTCCCACCAATTAGTTAGAGATTAGGAATTATGTCGAAAAATTGAAGAACTGGAGACTTTTTTTTTGGGTTTTCTGCAGGTGGTTCTTCAAGGAATACTGACGCTTGAAGGCCGACGCTTCACATGCTGCTTTCTCTTTACTAAACCACGCTACCGACCCTGATTCTTGGCACTCACTACAGTTTTTCAGCTTTTTTCCTTTAATTCCGTTTTTTTGCATTCCTTTGTTTTGGTTATTATTATTATTTATTTTGTGATTTATTTTTATCCTAGGCTTAAATAAAAATTAAACCTAACTAAAATTAATTATAAAATATATTTTTTGTATGAGTTTGATTAAACTCAAATATACATTTTATAAAACTTAAAACCACAAAATCAAAATACAAGAAAAAAAAGTTACAAAATATAAAACTTCACAAGATTAATAAATCACCTCAATAAAACCTAAAAATCAAAAGACTTAGGATGTACGGTCTAGAGCTGGGCAATGAGTTAGCTAAATACGAACCGACCCGATCCAACACGATATTTGTACGGAACGACACGATACAATATTATCTCACTCGGGTCTTGGGTTGACACGATACAAGCACGAGACAACAAGGTCACGATACGATTATGAGTTTATACGATCGAAACACGGTTACGAGTCGACACAGACACGACACGAGTATAGACACGACACAAGTATAAACACGACACGAGCACGAGTATACACACGAAACGACATAAACACAATTAGTAATTCCTCGTGGAAGATAAAGTTTTCGATCTTTTTTTGTGTGTTTTATATTTGCCATACAGATAGATTTGATGATATAGGTATTTATTTAAGAATTAGCTTTCATTTACACGTTAAATTTGATATGTTTTTCTTTGGTGATAATAATAATAATATGTATCATAGTCTTGGAGGATTAATGTTACTATGTCATGGTAGTGTATGTTACTCTTTGTATGTGATCAATCAATTCAACTGCTAATTTATTCATTATCAAATATATTCTGTTTTGATTTGTTTCGATTTGAGTTATTTTAATAACAAAATAAAATGAAACATTATTTCATTCTTGTTTATAATATTATTTAATTTATTAATCAAAATAATAAAATATTTATTTTATTTTAAATTATTATTATTTATTTTATTTATATATATCAATGTAAGTTTTTTTATAAAAAATAATCACCATTTCTTAAAAGTTATCGACAATCATAATTTTTTTCTTCCACTAAATTAATCAAATAACCCAAATCCGAACAAGCTCTCTAATAGAGATCCGAAAGAGCAAGGAGAGGCTGAATTGATCACGCAATGTAACGCAAACTAGAATCCCCTCCAATTAGAAGTACAAAAGGTGAAGATCTTATTTTTACCAATTGGTTTTCAAATCAATCAATACTATTAATTAACAGGTTTATGTATTTTCCACTATTGGTGAAGAAATATTTTATATGTATGTACCATCTTTAATGATGATGTTATTTTTAAAGATTTATATCTAATCAATTAGATTCTAAATCTTAATTTGCAAAAACATTGTGTAGCCTATTCTATGTGATGCAGTGATTTAAGCGGCCTAAGGATCCATTAATTTTTACTCTTATCGAAGGGTTTTTCACGTTAAAGTTGATGCGAGGTTGAAGACTTGATTAAGTTCCCCTAACCTTAGTCCAAAAGCTTAGCTTAAATAGAAGTATATAGTGGCAGTGTCTTCTGATGGTAAAATAACATTGAAATAGCTAATTAAATTAAATTAATTTTAAATAAAATATAAATAGAGATGAATATAATTATTTATAATTTTTAGAATTAACCATTTGTGTTTGTAAGTTAAAAAAATGATCTAACTAAAATTTTAAAATAATTCATAATTTATCTTTTCATCATTCTTAAATATTTAATTATTATGGACATAAATATACAAACTAAAATTAATAAGATAAATTTGTGAGAAATAAAGGTTATTATTAGATGAGAATTAATTAATTTAGAAAACAACAACAATTATACAAACCAATAGCAGTTTTATAGCATGTGCCATTATAATTAATGTTGAATCTTTGCTTGCAAGCAGCAATGCAATCTTGCGTAAGAGGGCTTTTACAATTCCCTATCACTCTACACCTAGAAATGTCTATCCCCGAATTCAAATTCGATGACCCTGCATCCATTTTTTCATTTAATAAAACTACAATAAACATAAATAATAGATAAATAAATAAATAAAAAACACACCTTCCATTATGGGGATAATAGTAAGTAGAGACACCATACTTATCAAGAAATAGATGTTGAAAAGCTCAATATAGTTTCTTTCCATTGTGATTATTCCTAGTTAGTTTAGTATTCACATCTTTCATCTCTTATGCATCCATATATATATATATAGATAGAGAATGCTTAAAAAAGAAAAAAAAAAGAGTCAATATGAATTAGAAAAATGACATTTGTTTTAAAAGTAAATGAAAAGAAAAAAGGAGAAATGAATAATGGACAAGTTAATGTATATAATATAATAATATATTACATTGATATATTATTATATTTAATATAATAATATATTATATTAAATACATTAACAATAATTTTTCAAAAATATAAAGTAAAATAATTATATAAAAAATTTATTTTCTTATATATCAATATATATAAATAAGGAATATTTTAAAAGGAAAAGTGAATATGAATTAGAAAAAAATATTTACATTAATTAAAAGGATATACACAATTTTATAAAAAGAAAAAAAATATTAATGTAAAATGATTATATATAAGAAAGTGAATATGAATTAGAAAAATGACATTTAATTTAAAAGTAAATGAAAAGAAAAAAAGAGAAATGAATGGACAATGTTAATGTATATAATATAATAATATATTATATTGATATATTATTATATTAAATACATTAATAGATAATTTTCCAAAAATATAAAGTAAATTATTATATAAAAAATTTAATTTCTTATATATCAATATATATAAATAAGGAATATTTTAAAAGGAAAAGTGAATATGAATTAGAAAAAAATATTTACATTAATTAAAAGGATATACACAATTTTATAAAAAGAGAAAATTATTAATGTAAAAAGATTATATATAAGATAGTGAATATGAAAAGCTACATTTACTTTAAGATTAAATGAAAAAAATACTAAAAAAATGAATGAACCATTTTATAAAAAATAAATAAATATAAATGTAAGAGAAACATGTATACAAAAATATTCCTCTTCAATATATATAGATAGGAAATATTTTCAAAAGAG
The DNA here is from genome assembly GCF_907164915.1 of Impatiens glandulifera. Lineage (NCBI taxonomy): Eukaryota > Viridiplantae > Streptophyta > Magnoliopsida > Ericales > Balsaminaceae > Impatiens > Impatiens glandulifera. The sequence continues at coordinate 48,399,604 of NC_061866.1, read as the reverse complement.
AAAGTGAACATGAATTAGAAAAATAATATTTACTTTAATTAAATATTTTCAAAAAGAGAAATGAATGGATTATTTTCTTATAAAAAAAAGGTAAATAAAAATATTAAAAAATTATATTTTATTAATAAATATAAATAAATAAAATGATTGAATAACTCGCATCAAAAGAGATGTTACCTTGTAAAATATGCATGAAGATTTAAATAACATAAGCAATAAAGAAAATTGGAACGAGTGAATTTTGACACAAAATAATTGTAAAAATTAAAATTTGTCTTAAAATTGACCATTTAATCATAATCGGTCAAGAATTTTAAATTCATGTTTGAATTTGAATCTTTATAGGCTTAAAGTGTTTAATAAACATTTTGAACATTTAATCTGGGTAAGGATCTGCTGTCCCAAAATATGTTCCACTTGCTGTATCATTCATCAAAACAACATAATTTTGATAAATTACACAAATAAAAAATTATATATATGAAATAAACCCTAAATCCTAAACTCTAAACCCTAAACTCTAAACCCTAAACCCTAAATCTTAAATCCTAAATTCTAAACCATAAAAAATTATATACATATGACATTTTATTTTAATATTTAATTTTCTTTTTCCTCTTTCCACACTCTTCTCTCTCCTACGAGACAGCAAGTGGAACATTATTTTGGGACAGCAGATCCTAAGCCATTTAATCTTGAAAAAATTTAAATTTAATAATGAATAATAGGTTATTTACTGAGAATTATTCCAAAATAATTTAAAATCATTTAAAAAAAAAATTAAAAAGAACATTCTGCCTTGTTTAATATTGATCTTAGTTTAATTTCAATTATATATATATATATATATATATATATGTGAGTTTGAGGTCAATCTTCACCACCAATTAGTTAAAGAGGAATTATGTTGAAAAATCGAAGAACTCGAGACTTATTTTTTTGGGTTTTCTGCAGGTGGTTCTTCAAGGAATACTGACGCTTGAAGGCCGACGCTTCACATGCTGCTTTCTCTTTACTAAACCACGCTACCGACGCCTGATTCTTGACACTCACTACAGTTTTTCAGCTTTTTTTCCTTTAATTCCGTTTTTTTTTGCATTCCTTTGTTTTGGTTATTATTATTATTATTTATTTTGTGATTTATTTTTATCCTAGGCTTAAATAAAAATTAAACCTAACTAAAATTAATTATAAAATATATTTTTGTATGAGTTTGATTAAACTCAAATATACATTTTATAAAACTTAAAACCACAAAATCAAAATACAAGAAAAAAAGTTACAAAATATAAAACTTCACAAGATTAATAAATCACCTCAATAAAACCTAAAAATCAAAAGACTTAGGATGTACGGTCTAGAGCTGGGCAATGAGTTAGCTAAATACGAACCGACACGATCCAACACGATATTTGTACGGAACGACACGATACAATATTATCTCACTCGGGTCTTGGGTTGACACGATACAAGCACGAGACAACACGGTCACGATACGAATATGAGTTTATACGATCGAAACACGGTTACGAGTCGACACAGACACGACACGAGTATAAACACGACACAAGTATAAACACGACGCGAGCACGAGTATACACACGAAACGACATAAACACAATTAGTAATTCCTCGTGGAAGATAAAGTTTTCGATCTTTTTTTGTGTGTTTTATATTTGCCATACAGATAGATTTGATGATATAGGTATCTATTTAAGAATTAGCTTTCATTTACACGTTAAATTTGATATGTTTTTCTTTGGTGATAATAATAATAATATGTATCATAGTCTTGGAGGATTAATGTTACTATGTCATGGTAGTGTATGTTACTCTTTGTATGTGATCAATCAATTCAACTGCTAATTTATTCATTATCAAATATATTCTGTTTTGATTTGTTTCGATTTGAGTTATTTTAATAACAAAATAAAATGAAACATTATTTCATTCTTGTTTATAATATTATTTAATTTATTAATCAAAATAATAAAATATTTATTTTATTTTAAATTATTATTATTTATTTTATTTATATATATCAATGTAAGTTTTTTTATAAAAAATAATCACCATTTCTTAAAAGTTATCGACAATCATAATTTTTTTCTTCCACTAAATTAATCAAATAACCCAAATCCGAACAAGCTCTCTAATAGAGATCCGAAAGAGCAAGGAGAGGCTGAATTGATCACGCAATGTAACGCAAACTAGAATCCCCTCCAATTAGAAGTACAAAAGGTGAAGATCTTATTTTTACCAATTGGTTTTCAAATCAATCAATACTATTAATTAACAGGTTTATGTATTTTCCACTATTGGTGAAGAAATATTTTATATGTATGTACCATCTTTAATGATGATGTTATTTTTAAAGATTTATATCTAATCAATTAGATTCTAAATCTTAATTTGCAAAAACATTGTGTAGCCTATTCTATGTGATGCAGTGATTTAAGCGGCCTAAGGATCCATTAATTTTTACTCTTATCGAAGGGTTTTTCACGTTAAAGTTGATGCGAGGTTGAAGACTTGATTAAGTTCCCCTAACCTTAGTCCAAAAGCTTAGCTTAAATAGAAGTATATAGTGGCAGTGTCTTCTGATGGTAAAATAACATTGAAATAGCTAATTAAATTAAATTAATTTTAAATAAAATATAAATAGAGATGAATATAATTATTTATAATTTTTAGAATTAACCATTTGTGTTTGTAAGTTAAAAAAATGATCTAACTAAAATTTTAAAATAATTCATAATTTATCTTTTCATCATTCTTAAATATTTAATTATTATGGACATAAATATACAAACTAAAATTAATAAGATAAATTTGTGAGAAATAAAAGTTATTATTAGATGAGAATTAATTAATTTAGAAAACAACAACAATTATACAAACCAATAGCAGTTTTATAGCATGTGCCATTATAATTAATGTTGAATCTTTGCTTGCAAGCAGCAATGCAATCTTGCGTAAGAGGGCTTTTACAATTCCCTATCACTCTACACCTAGAAATGTCTATCCCCGAATTCAAATTCGATGACCCTGCATCCATTTTTTCATTTAATAAAACTACAATAAACATAAATAATAGATAAATAAATAAATAAAAAACACACCTTCCATTATGGGGATAATAGTAAGTAGAGACACCATACTTATCAAGAAATAGATGTTGAAAAGCTCAATATAGTTTCTTTCCATTGTGATTATTCCTAGTTAGTTTAGTATTCACATCTTTCATCTCTTATGCATCCATATATATATATATAGATAGAGAATGCTTAAAAAAGAAAAAAAAAAGAGTCAATATGAATTAGAAAAATGACATTTGTTTTAAAAGTAAATGAAAAGAAAAAAGGAGAAATGAATAATGGACAAGTTAATGTATATAATATAATAATATATTACATTGATATATTATTATATTTAATATAATAATATATTATTATATTAAATACATTAACAATAATTTTTCAAAAATATAAAGTAAAATAATTATATAAAAAATTTATTTTCTTATATATCAATATATATATAAATAAGGAATATTTTAAAAGGAAAAGTGAATATGAATTAGAAAAAAATATTTACATTAATTAAAAGGATACACACAATTTTATAAAAAGAAAAAAAATATTAATGTAAAATGATTATATATAAGAAAGTGAATATGAATTAGAAAAATGACATTTAATTTAAAAGTAAATGAAAAGAAAAAAAGAGAAATAAATGGACAATGTTAATGTATATAATATAATAATATATTATATTGATATATTATTATATTAAATACATTAATAGATAATTTTCCAAAAATATAAAGTAAATTATTATATAAAAAATTTAATTTCTTATATATCAATATATATAAATAAGGAATATTTTAAAAGGAAAAGTGAATATGAATTAGAAAAAAATATTTACATTAATTAAAAGGATATACACAATTTTATAAAAAGAGAAAATTATTAATGTAAAAAGATTATATATAAGATAGTGAATATGAAAAGCTACATTTACTTTAAGATTAAATGAAAAAAATACTAAAAAAATGAATGAACCATTTTATAAAAAATAAGTAAATATAAATGTAAGAGAAACATGTATACAAAAATATTCCTCTTCAATATATATAGATAGGAAATATTTTCAAAAGAGAAAGTGAACATGAATTAGAAAAATAATATTTACTTTAATTAAATATTTTCAAAAAGAGAAATGAATGGATTATTTTCTTATAAAAAAAAGGTAAATAAAAATATTAAAAAATTATATTTTATTAATAAATATAAATAAATAAAATGATTGAATAACTCGCATCAAAAGAGATGTTACCTTGTAAAATATGCATGAAGATTTAAATAACATAAGCAATAAAGAAAATTGGAACGAGTGAATTTTGACACAAAATAATTGTAAAAATTAAAATTTGTCTTAAAATTGACCATTTAATCATAATCGGTCAAGAATTTTAAATTCATGTTTGAATTTGAATCTTTATAGGCTTAAAGTGTTTAATAAACATTTTGAACATTTAATCTGGGTAAGGATCTGCTGTCCCAAAATATGTTCCACTTGCTGTATCATTCATCAAAACAACATAATTTTGATAAATTACACAAATAAAAAATTATATATATGAAATAAACCCTAAATCCTAAACTCTAAACCCTAAACTCTAAACCCTAAACCCTAAATCTTAAATCCTAAATTCTAAACCATAAAAAATTATATACATATGACATTTTATTTTAATATTTAATTTTCTTTTTCCTCTTTCCACACTCTTCTCTCTCCTACGAGACAGCAAGTGGAACATTATTTTGGGACAGCAGATCCTAAGCCATTTAATCTTGAAAAAATTTAAATTTAATAATGAATAATAGGTTATTTACTGAGAATTATTCCAAAATAATTTAAAATCATTTAAAAAAAAAATTAAAAAGAACATTCTGCCTTGTTTAATATTGATCTTAGTTTAATTTCAATTATATATATATATATATATATATGAGTTTGAGGTCAATCTTCACCACCAATTAGTTAGAGATTAGGAATTATGTTGAAAAATCGAAGAACTGGAGACTTTTTTTTTTGGGTTTTCTGCAGGTGGTTCTTCAAGGAATACTGACGCTTGAAGGCCGACGCTTCACATGCTGCTTTCTCTTTACTAAACCACGCTACCGACGCCTGATTCTTGACACTCACTACAGTTTTTCAGCTTTTTTCCTTTAATTCCGTTTTTTTTGCATTCCTTTGTTTTGGTTATTATTATTATTTATTTTGTGATTTATTTTTATCCTAGGCTTAAATAAAAATTAAACCTAACTAAAATTAATTATAAAATATATTTTTGTATGAGTTTGATTAAACTCAAATATACATTTTATAAAACTTAAAACCACAAAATCAAAATACAAGAAAAAAAGTTACAAAATATAAAACTTTACAAGATTAATAAATCACCTCAATAAAACCTAAAAATCAAAAGACTTAGGATGTACGGTCTAGAGTTGGGCAATGAGTTAGCTAAATACGAACCGACACGATCCAACACGATATTTGTACGGAACGACACGATACAATATTATCTCACCCGGGTCTTGGGTTGACACGATACAAGCACGAGACAACACGATCACGATACGATTATGAGTTTATACGATCGAAACACGGTTATGAGTCGACACAGACACGACACGAGTATAGACACGACACAAGTATAAACACGACACGAGCACGAGTATACACACGAAACGACATAAACACAATTAGTAATTCCTCGTGGAAGATAAAGTTTTCGATCTTTTTTTTTTGTGTGTTTTATATTTGCCATACAGATAGATTTGATGATATAGGTATCTATTTAAGAATTAGCTTTCATTTACACGTTAAATTTGATATGTTTTTCTTTGGTGATAATAATAATAATATGTATCATAGTCTTGGAGGATTAATGTTACTATGTCATGGTAGTGTATGTTACTCTTTGTATGTGATCAATCAATTCAACTGCTAATTTATTCATTATCAAATATATTCTGTTTCGATTTGTTTCGATTTGAGTTATTTTAATAACAAAATAAAATGAAACATTATTTCATTCTTGTTTATAATATTATTAATTTATTAATCAAAATATTAAAATATTTATTTTATTTTAAATTATTATTATTTATTTTATTTATATATATCAATGTAAGTTTTTTATAAAAAATAATCACCATTTCTTAAAAGTTATCGACAATCATAATTTTTTTCTTCCACTAAATTAATCAAATAACCCAAATTCGAACAAGCTCTCTAATAGAGATCCGAAAGAGCAAGGAGAGGCTGAATTGATCACGCAATGTAACGCAAACTAGAATCCCCTCCAATTAGAAGTACAAAAGGTGAAGATCTTATTTTTACCAATTGGTTTTCAAATCAATCAATACTATTAATTAACAGGTTTATGTATTTTCCACCATTGGTGAAGAAATATTTTATATGTATGTACCATCTTTAATGATGATGTTATTTTTAAAGATTTATATCTAATCAATTAGATTCTAAATCTTAATTTGCAAAAACATTGTGTAGCCTATTCTATGTGATGCAGTGATTTAAGCGGCCTAAGGATCCATTAATTTTTACTCTTATCGAAGGGTTTTTCACGTTAAAGTTGATGCGAGGTTGAAGACTTGATTAAGTTCCCCTAACCTTAGTCCAAAAGCTTAGCTTAAATAGAAGTATATAGTGGCGGTGTCTTCTGATGGTAAAATAACATTGAAATAGCTAATTAAATTAAATTAATTTTAAATAAAATATAAATAGAGATGAATATAATTATTTATAATTTTTAGAATTAACCATTTGTGTTTGTAAGTTAAAAAAATGATCTAACTAAAATTTTAAAATAATTCATAATTTATCTTTTCATCATTATTAAATATTTAATTATTATGGACATAAATATACAAACTAAAATTAATAAGATAAATTTATGAGAAATAAAAGTTATTATTAGATGAGAATTAATTAATTTAGAAAACAACAACAATTATACAAACCAATAGCAGTTTTATAGCATGTGCCATTATAATTAATGTTGAATCTTTGCTTGCAAGCAGCAATGCAATCTTGCGTAAGAGGGCTTTTACAATTCCCTATCACTCTACACCTAGAAATGTCTATCCCCGAATTCAAATTCGATGACCCTGCATCCATTTTTTCATTTAATAAAACTACAATAAACATAAATAATAGATAAATAAATAAATAAAAAACACACCTTCCATTATGGGGATAATAGTAAGTAGAGACACCATACTTATCAAGAAATAGATGTTGAAAAGCTCAATATAGTTTCTTTCCATTGTGATTATTCCTAGTTAGTTTAGTATTCACATCTTTCATCTCTTATGCATCCATATATATATATAGATAGAGAATGCTTAAAAAAGAAAAAAAAAAGAGTCAATATGAATTAGAAAAATGACATTTGTTTTAAAAGTAAATGAAAAGAAAAAAAGAGAAATGAATAATGGACAAGTTAATGTATATAATATAATAATATATTACATTGATATACTATTATATTTAATATAATAATATATTATTATATTAAATACATTAACAATAATTTTCCAAAAATATAAAGTAAAATAATTATATAAAAAATTTATTTTTTTATATATCAATATATATATATATAAATAAGGAATATTTTAAAAGGAAAAGTGAATATGAATTAGAAAAAAATATTTACATTAATTAAAAGGATATACACAATTTTATAAAAAGAAAAAAATATTAATGTAAAATGATTATATATAAGAAAGTGAATATGAATTAGAAAAATGTCATTTAATTTAAAAGTAAATGAAAAGAAAAAAAGAGAAATGAATGGACAATGTTAATGTATATAATATAATAATATATTATATTGATATATTATTATATTAAATACATTAATAGATAATTTTCCAAAAATATAAAGTAAATTATTATATAAAAAATTTTATTTCTTATATATCAATGTATATAAATAAGGAATATTTTAAAAGGAAAAGTGAATATGAATTAGAAAAAAATATTTACATTAATTAAAGGATATACACTTTTATAAAAAGAAAAAAATATTAACGTAAAAAGATTATATATAAGAAAGTGATTATGAATTAGAAAAATGACATTTAATTTAAAAGTAAATAAAAAAAAATAATGAATGGACAATGTTAATGTATATAATATAATAATATATTATATTGATATATTATTATATTTAATATAATAATATATTATTTTATTATATTATATACATTAACACAGATAATTTTCCAAAAATATAAAGTAAAATAATTATATAAAAAATTTCTTTTAAAAGGAAAAATGAATATGAATTAGAAAAAAATATTTATTTTAATTAAAAGGATATACACAATTTTATAAAAAAAGAAAATTATTAATGTAAAAAGATTATATATAAGATAGTGAATATGAAAAACTACATTTACTTTAAGATTAAATGAAAAAAATACTAAAAAAATGAATGAACCATTTTATAAAAAATAAGTAAATATAAATGTAAGAGAAACATGTATACAAAAATATTCCTCTTCAATATATATAGATAGGAAATATTTTCAAAAGAGAAAGTGAACATGAATTAGAAAAATAATATTTACTTTAATTAAATATTTTCAAAAAGAGAAATGAATGGATTATTTTCTTATAAAAAAAGGTAAATAAAAATATTAAAAGATTATATTTTATTAATAAATATAAATAAATAAAATGATTGAATAACTCGCATCAAAAGAGATGTTACCTTGTAAAATATGCATGAAGATTTAAATAACATAAGCAATAAAGAAAATTGGAACGATTTAAATAACATAAGCAATAAAGAAAATTGGAACGAGTGAATTTTGACACAAAATAATTGTAAAAATTAAAATTTGTCTTAAAATTGACCATTTAATCATAATCGGTCAAGAATTTTAAATTCATGTTTGAATTTGAATCTTTATAGGCTTAAAGTGTTTAATAAACATTTTGAACATTTAATCTTGAAAAAATTTAAATTTAATAATGAATAATAGGTTATTTACTGAGAATTATTCCAAAATAATTTAAAATCATTTAAAAAAAAAATTAAAAAGAACATTCTGCCTTGTTTAATATTGATCTTAGTTTAATTTCAATTATATATATATATATATATATATATATATGTGAGTTTGAGGTCAATCTTCACCACCAATTAGTTAAAGAGGAATTATGTTGAAAAATCGAAGAACTCGAGACTTATTTTTTTGGGTTTTCTGCAGGTGGTTCTTCAAGGAATACTGACGCTTGAAGGCCGACGCTTCACATGCTGCTTTCTCTTTACTAAACCACGCTACCGACGCCTGATTCTTGACACTTACTACAGTTTTTCAGCTTTTTTTCCTTTAATTCCGTTTTTTTTGCATTCCTTTGTTTTGGTTATTATTATTATTATTTATTTTGTGATTTATTTTTATCCTAGGCTTAAATAAAAATTAAACCTAACTAAAATTAATTATAAAATATATTTTTGTATGAGTTTGATTAAACTCAAATATACATTTTATAAAACTTAAAACCACAAAATCAAAATACAAGAAAAAAAGTTACAAAATATAAAACTTCACAAGATTAATAAATCACCTCAATAAAACCTAAAAATCAAAAGACTTAGGATGTACGGTCTAGAGCTGGGCAATGAGTTAGCTAAATACGAACCGACACGATCCAACACGATATTTGTACGGAACGACACGATACAATATTATCTCACTCGGGTCTTGGGTTGACACGATACAAGCACGAGACAACACGGTCACGATACGAATATGAGTTTATACGATCGAAACACGGTTACGAGTCGACACAGACACGACACGAGTATAAACACGACACAAGTATAAACACGACGCGAGCACGAGTATACACACGAAACGACATAAACACAATTAGTAATTCCTCGTGGAAGATAAAGTTTTCGATCTTTTTTTGTGTGTTTTATATTTGCCATACAGATAGATTTGATGATATAGGTATCTATTTAAGAATTAGCTTTCATTTACACGTTAAATTTGATATGTTTTTCTTTGGTGATAATAATAATAATATGTATCATAGTCTTGGAGGATTAATGTTACTATGTCATGGTAGTGTATGTTACTCTTTGTATGTGATCAATCAATTCAACTGCTAATTTATTCATTATCAAATATATTCTGTTTCGATTTGTTTCGATTTGAGTTATTTTAATAACAAAATAAAATGAAACATTATTTCATTCTTGTTTATAATATTATTAATTTATTAATCAAAATATTAAAATATTTATTTTATTTTAAATTATTATTATTTATTTTATTTATATATATCAATGTAAGTTTTTTATAAAAAATAATCACCATTTCTTAAAAAAAGTTATCGACAATCATAATTTTTTTCTTCCACTAAATTAATTAAATAACCCAAATCCGAACAAGCTCTCTAATAGAGATCCGAAAGAACAAGGAGAGGCTGAATTGATCACGCAATGTAACGCAAACTAGAATCCCCTCCAATTAGAAGTACAAAAGGTGAAGATCTTATTTTTACCAATTGGTTTTCAAATCAATCAATACTATTAATTAACAGGTTTATGTATTTTCCACCATTGGTGAAGAAATATTTTATATGTATGTACCATCTTTAATGATGATGTTACTTTTAAAGATTTATATCTAATCAATTAGATTCTAAATCTTAATTTGCAAAAACATTGTGTAGCCTATTCTATGTGATGCAGTGATTTAAGCGGCCTAAGGATCCATTAATTTTTACTCTTATCGAAGGGTTTTTCACGTTAAAGTTGATGCGAGGTTGAAGACTTGATTAAGTTCCCCTAACCTTAGTACAAAAGCTTAGCTTAAATAGAAGTATATAGTGGCGGTGTCTTCTGATGGTAAAATAACATTGAAATAGCTAATTAAATTAAATTAATTTTAAATAAAATATAAATAGAGATGAATATAATTATTTATAATTTTTAGAATTAACCATTTGTGTTTGTAAGTTAAAAAAATGATTTAACTAAAATTTTAAAATAATTCATAATTTATCTTTTCATCATTCTTAAATATTTAATTATTATGGACATAAATATACAAACTAAAATTAATAAGATAAATTTGTGAGAAATAAAAGTTATTATTAGATGAGAATTAATTAATTTAGAAAACAACAACAATTATACAAACCAATAGCAGTTTTATAGCATGTGCCATTATAATTAATGTTGAATCTTTGCTTGCAAGCAGCAATGCAATCTTGCGTAAGAGGGCTTTTACAATTCCCTATCACTCTACACCTAGAAATGTCTATCCCCGAATTCAAATTCGATGACCCTGCATCCATTTTTTCATTTAATAAAACTACAATAAACATAAATAATAGATAAATAAATAAATAAAAAACACACCTTCCATTATGGGGATAATAGTAAGTAGAGACACCATACTTATCAAGAAATAGATGTTGAAAAGCTCAATATAGTTTCTTTCCATTGTGGTTATTCCTAGTTAGTTTAGTATTCACATCTTTCATCTCTTATGCATCCATATATATATATATAGAGAGAATGCTTAAAAAAGAAAAAAAAAAGAGTCAATATGAAAAGAAAAAAAGAGAAATGAATAATGGACAAGTTAATGTATATAATATAATAATATATTATATTGATATATTATTATATTTAATATAATAATATATTATTATATTAAATACATTAACAGATAATTTTCCAAAAATATAAAGTAAAATAATTATATAAAAAATTTATTTTCTTATATATCAATATATATATAAATAATGAATATTTTAAAAGGAAAAGTGAATATGAATTAGAAAAAAATATTTACATTAATTAAAAGGATATACACAATTTTATAAAAAGAAAAAAAGATTAATGTAAAAAGATTATATATAAGAAAGTGAATATGAATTAGAAAAATGACATTTAATTTAAAAGTAAATGAAAAGAAAAAAAGAGAAATGAATGGACAATGTTAATGTATATAATATAATAATATATTATATTGATATATTATTATATTTAATATAATAATATATTATTATATTAAATACATTAATAGATAGTTTTCCAAAAATATAAAGTAAATTATTATATAAAAAATTTAATTTCTTATATATCAATATATATAAATAAGGAATATTTTAAAAGGAAAAGTGAATATGAATTAGAAAAAAATATTTACATTAATTAAAGGATATACACACTTTTATAAAAAGAAAAAAATATTAATGTAAAAAGATTGTATATAAGAAAGTGATTATGAATTAGAAAAATGACATTTAATTTAAAAGTAAATGAAAAAAAAGTAATGAATGGACAATGTTAATGTATATAATATAATAATATATTATATTGATATATTATTATATTTAATATAATAATATATTATTATATTATATTATATATATTAACACAGATAATTTTCCAAAAATATAAAGTAAAATAATTATATAAAAAATTTCTTTTAAAAGGAAAAATGAATATGAATTAGAAAAAAATATTTATTTTAATTAAAAGATATACACAATTTTATAAAAAGAGAAAATTATTAATGTAAAAAGATTATATATAAGATAGTGAATATGAAAAACTACATTTACTTTAAGATTAAATGAAAAAAAATACTAAAAAAATGAATGAACCATTTTATAAAAAATAAGTAAATATAAATGTAAGAAAAACATGTATACAAAAATATTCCTCTTCAATATATATAGATAAGAAATATTTTCAAAAGAGAAAGTGAACATGAATTAGAAAAAAAGAGAAATGAATAATGGACAAGTTAATGTATATAATATAATAATATATTATATTGATATATTATTATATTTAATATAATAATATATTATTATATTAAATACATTAACAGATAATTTTCCAAAAATATAAAGTAAAATAATTATATAAAAAATTTCTTTTAAAAAGAAAAATGAATATGAATTAGAAAAAAATATTTATTTTAATTAAAAGGATATACACAATTTTATAAAATGAGAAAATTATTAATGTAAAAAGATTATATATAAGATAGTGAATATGAATTAAAAAAATAAAATTTATTTTAAAAGTAAATGATAAAAAAAAAAGAGAAATGAATGGACAATTATAATATAATAATATATTATATTAATGTATATAATATAATAATATATTATATTGATATATTATTATATTTAATATAATAATATATTATTATATTATATACGTTAACAAATAATTTTCAAAAAATATAAAGTAGAAAAAATTATTTACTTTAATTAAAAGGGTATACACAATTTTATAGAAAGAGAAAATTATTAATTTAAAAAGATTATATATAAGACAGTGAATAATAAAAATTATATTTACTTTAAGATTAAATAAAAAAAAAATACTAAATAAATGAATGAACCATTTTATAAAAAATAAGTAAATATAAATGTAAGAGAAACATGTATACAAAAATATTCCTCTTCAATATATATAGATAGTAAATATTTTCAAAAGTGAAAGTGAATATAAATTAGAAAAATAATATTTATTTTAATTAAATATTTTCAAAAAGAGAAATGAATGGATTATTTTCTTATAAAAAAAAAGGTAAATAAAAATATTAAAAGATTATATTTTATTAATAAATATAAATAAATAAAATGATTGAATAACTCGCATAAAAAAAAAAAACTACCTTGTAAAATATGCATGATTATTTAAATAACATAAGCAATAAAGAAAATGGGAACGAGTAAGTTTTGACACAAAATAATTGTAAAAATTAAAATTTGTCTTAAAATTGACCATTTAATCATAATCGGTCAAGAATTTCAAATTCATGTTTGAATTTGAATCTTTATAGGCTTAAAGTGTTTAATAAACATTTTGAACATTTAATCCTGAAAAAAAATTAAATTTAATAATGAATAATAGGTTATTTATTGAGAATTATTCCAAAATAATTTATAATCATTTAAAGAAAAAAAAAATTAAAAAGAACATTCTGCCTTGTTTAATATATATGAGTTTGAGGTCAATCTTCACCACCAATTAGTTAGAGATTAGGAATTATGTCGAAAAATCGAAGAATTGGAGACTTTTTTTTTGGGTTTTCTGCAGGTTGTTCTTCAAGGAATACTTACGCTTGAAGGCCGACGTTTCACATGCTGCTTTCTCTTTACTAAACCATTTCTCTTTACTAAACCATGCTACTGACGCCTGATTCTTGACACTCACTACAATTTTTCAGCTTTTTACCTTTAATTCCGTTTTTTTTTTTTTGGCATTCCTTTGTTTTGGTTATTATTATTATTATTATTATTTATTTTGTGATTTATTTTTATCCTAGGCTTAAATAAAAATTAAACCTAACTAAAATTAATTATAAAATATATTTTTGTATGAGTTTGATTAAACTCAAATATACATTTTATAAAACTTAAAACCACAAAATTAAAATACAAGAAAAAAAAATTACAAAATATAAAACTTTACAATATTAATAAATCACCTCAATAAAACCTAAAAATCAAAAGACTTAGGATGTACGGTCTAGAGCTGGGCAATGAGTTAGCTAAATACGAACCGACACGATCCAACACGATATTTGTACGGAACGACACAATACAATATTATCTCACTCGGGTCTTGGGTTGACACGATACAAGCACGAGACAACACGGTCACGATACGATTATGAGTTTATACGATCGAAACACGGTTACGAGTCGACATAGACACGACACGAGTATAAACACGACACAAGTACAGACAAGACACGAGCACGAGTATACACACGAAACGACATAAACACAATTAGTCAAATGACTTAAGCTGCCCACTTTAACATTCTCTAAACCTATTACATTTTTATTCAATTAAGAAATTATTTAATTTCATAAATGTAATATTTATAATTAAAATTAAACACACTAAAATATAATATTAAAATAAAATATTAACTTAAATAATATAATATTAAAATAAAATATTAATTTAAATAATATAAATTAAAATAAAATATAAATAAAAAATAAATTATATTAATAAAATGTGAGTCTATTAATAATTCTCTTCGATATTATTTTATTAATTAATTATTAATTTTTTAATTATTTATAATTTCAATTATTATTAATACATTAAATAACAAATATATGATAATAATTTTAATTTTAATTTTAATAATATAATAATATATATTTATAAATTTTACCCACCTTTCCCACTTTCTCTCCAATTTCTTTTTCAAACTATTCACTTTTACATTAACATTATCAAATGACCACGTCTCTCTAAATATATTTACATTTTTATTAAATTTATAAATTATTTAATTTTATATATATAATATATATAATTAAAATTAAATATACTAAAATATTGAAATAAAATATAAATATTAAATAAATTATATGAATCGAAATTTGAGTCTCATAATAATTATCTCACCTATTACTTTTATTAATTTACATATTATTTTTAAAATTTAAATTATTTTAAAATTTTAATTATTATTAAAACATTCAAACAAAATATATGATAATAATTTAACTTTGATAATATAATAATATTTTATAATTTTTACTAACAATATAATTTAATATATATATATAAATAAATAAATAATTAACATGAGTGTGAAGATACACAATTGTGTTGACACGATAACAAAATCTAGTCGGAATAACACGAAACACGTATTTAAACACGAGTTAGGGGAGTTTCGGATATCTTGATCCAGAATATTTCAGAAGGCAACAGCTTACAGAGAAGTCTGATGTGTATTCGTTTTGCGTGGTTCTGATGGAGGTTCTTTGCACACTGCCTGCATTGAACCCGGTTCTGCCTAGAGATCAAGTGAATATTGTAGAATGGGCGATGACTTGGGCGATGACTTGCAGAATGGGGTTAGAGATTAGGAATTATGTCGAAAAAACGAAGAACTGGAGACTTTTTTTTTTAGTTTTCTGCAGGTTGTTCTTCAAGGAATACTGACGCTTGAAGGCCGACGCTTCACATGCTGCTTTCTCTTTACTAAACCACGCTACCGACGCCTGATTCTTGACACTCACTGCAGTTTTTCAGCTTTTTACCTTTAATTCTTTTTTTTTGCATTCCTTTGTTTTGGTTATTATTATTATTATTATTATTATTATTATTATTATGTTTTTTTTAATTTATTTTTATTCTAGGCTAGAATAAAAATTAAACCTAACTAAAATTGAATAAACTAAAATTAATTTATAAAATAGATTTGTTTATGAGTTTAATTAACTCAAAATATAAATTTTATAAAACTTAAAACCACAAACTCAAAATACAAAAAAAAAAGTTACAAAATATAAAACTTTACAAGATTAATAAATCATTTCAATAAAACCTAAAAATCAAAAGACTTAGGATATACGGTCTATAACTCAGTGGTGGAGCATTTAACTGCAGATCAAGAGGTCACCGGTTTGAATTCGGTGAGGTCCTAATTAAACGTTTGAACGCATCTTGCGTTCTTTTTAATAAATGTTGACATTTAAAAAAAAAATCAAAAGATTAGGCTAACTAAATCTTGATTAATAATATGCTTAGTTTCTTGATTCTTTAGGAACACTTATTTATAGATTTATTTTCTAGGCTTTAAGTTGTTTTAATTTTTGTATTTCGTTTTTTTTTTCATGCACAAGTAACCTCATCCTAGCTTATGATTTATATGTTAAATATGGAACTAACTAAAATATAAGTGTAAGTATTTTGAAAAATAACCAAGATTAACTAGTAGAGATCTTCGGAATGTATGCATTCATTTTTCACCCCCAAATTTTATATTTTATTTTTTTTAATAAATCTGAGCATATACAAAATTTTCAAATTCATTCACGGGTTCATTGCATAATTTATTTTAAAGATAATTATTTTTAGAACAATTGAGTTTTTGGAAATAATTGATTTTGGATTCTTAGTAAGTTAAAGTAGTAATTTGTCTAAATTAAAATACTTAGAGAATTTATTATACTTTGAATATTCAAGGTTTCATCTAAATTAATAACTTGAATATTTATAAATAAATAAACAAAACATACAAATATATATATATATATATATTAACGTTTTTATAATTTAAAAATATTTTTTTTTATGTATAATTTTGTTATTTTTTAATTAGATTAGTTGTTTTAAATTGTTAGATTAGTTGTCGATGTTAGATTAGGTTTTGCAATTTATTTTGAATTAGTTAGTTAACATTTTTATTAATTAGAACTGTTCCTTAGAAATAAAAATAATTAAAAATAAAATTACCTATTTATTGTTAAATAATTTTTTTTTTGTAAGAGGAAAGGAGATGTGTGGCTTTTTAAAGAGACAATCCAAAATCCACATGCAAGATCCAGATCAAATTTGTAAATTGGACCAAGAAGATCCAAATCAAAGGCAAATCAACCCGAAGTAAGGCCAATGAAATGATTCAATTAACGGATCCGACCGGTGACCCGACTAATGGACCGACCCATGCTCGGGATCTGATCCATGAAGTCAATTCTAAAAGGAAAAGGTGAATGCAACGTTCACCTTCATGATGGTGACAACCGCAAATTTTGAAATCCCGATCTAATTATGTGTGGTCAAAGAAAAAAAGGGAAGTTGCAAAAAAAAAGGAGAAGTTGTCATTCTACTGTGAGTTGAAGAAGAACATGAAGACTTGGACATTTTTGAATTAAAAATTAAAATGACCAAGTATTACATCATTTATCAAATAAAGCTTAAATCACATTGGATATCACTTGACATTTAGTGACATGTCAAGTGGAGATTGCTTTATTATTTTTAAACATTTGTACATGTTTAAAATGGAAATCTCTTTTCTACTTCAAGTCTGTTAAATGGGCCTTTTGACCCTAGGGTTTCATAATTTTTTTCTATAAATATCCCCTCTTAACACATTGCAAAAGACTTTTTTTTTACTCTTCTTTTTCATTCTCTAGTGCCTTTCGGCTGCCCTTTCTTTCTCTAAAAAAAATCTGCCCACTTTTCAAAAGCCAAGCAAGAGCACCAATTAGTGTTGTCGAGTCAAAAGTCTCTTAGTTAGAGCTTTCATTCCTTTTGAAAGTCAATAACATCCCTTTTGTAAGTTCTTGTTTCTCATTTCATTTTGTCTTTATTTAAATACCATGTTTTGTCTTTGTTTTTTCATTATATAATGTGATTGTATTCATAAATGGCTAGTGTAGGTCTTTTATGTATTTATTCTGCCATGTAAATATGTAAAATAATAATGACTTTATAAATAACTAAAATCGTGATCTTTGATCCAAAACATTTTTTTTAAACCAAAATCTAACAATAACAATAAAAAACAATCTGCTTTCATTTTCATTTGATCCATTTTTTTTATTTTTTTATTTTATGATGGTTAGAATTATGATATTTGTGTATATAAGTGTTCATTTATGTATATGTTGAAGACAAGATTGTTCTCGCCTTGCTCACAATATCGCAGAAATGTAGTCTGGATAAGTAGGTGGAGTTCGAATCAACTTTAAAAACCCATGTTACGTTGAAGTTTACATGGTTGACATTTGCATCTACTATATGATCAGTAGTAGCATAAACCCAAATTGGCGTGATTTCCTGCGTTACAAGATCTCTGTATTTCACAGATGAAGAGTTAACAATGATTGTCATGACCGAGCTGTTGACATGGAGATATTTCTTATCATTCATTCATGTCCTTTCAATTGTATCGTTCTGAGGGGTGATTAATTGATTGTCCATATTTTTGGCACGTTTTCACACGTTTAACACGTTTTTGACACGTTTAACACGTTTTTCACGTTTTTGGCATGTTTAATACGTATTGACATGTTTAACACATTTTCACACTTATAACGTTTAACACATTTTCCACATTTTTGGCACGTTTAACATGTTAAATATGTTTTTCACACATTTAACACATTTTTTACAAATCTAACACGTTTTTGACATAATATACACGTTTTTCACGTTTTTACACGTTTAACACTTTTTTGACATATTTAATACGTTTAACATGTTTTTCATGTTTTTAGCATGTTTTTCACGTTTTTAACATGTTTAACACGTTTTCACACGTTTTTCATATCCCCAACCGTTGCTTCCATGAGAGAGAGATGAGAGGTTTGTCTTGTAAAGATGGCTTCTAAGAGATGAACACAATTTCTCTAAATAAATATATATGGTGAAATGATGGAGAAATGTCTAGTGGAGCATGGTGTTGACATGTCGTCAATGCTTGGGAGATGTTTTTGTGGAATTTGGAATACGCTCTCAGGAAACTTCATCGGCTCGGAGAGAACCGAAAGGCAACAGTATGAAGCATATTAAAGGAATTGCATTAAACCGACCACCTTTGGAAACGTTTGATAACAGAAGCGTGTGTATGGTGGAGGGCGCGAGTTGTGGAGAGGAAGATGTGGCGACAAGTGCAGTTTTCTCACAACTAGTCAATCGTGAAAGATAAAGATTTAATTTATTTTTATTTTTTGATATTTGGCCATAAAGAGTGATTTGATTATATGTGTATGTATTTTAAGAATTGGGTTTCATTTATACGTCAAATTTGATATATTATAGGATCAATTAGTTCAACTGTTATATACCAAATTTGATTGTATAGATTATGAGAAGAATAAAAATGAAAACAAACAAGCTCTTATTACAGGTGGCAATTTGTGATTGGAAAATGTTCAAAATTGTCGGAAGATACAGCTGGGCGATTGCGATTCGGATGGGCGATTGGGATCAATCATTTATTCTTGTTCGTCAGTCAACGACTAATAGAGGGAGAAGGCCGCATCGTGATCCACGTGATTATGCCGACTTCTTGGATGGCTGGATCTTCTTCTTCGTCTGTCTCTTCTACATAATTTCACTCTAGTCTTCCATCGGTAGCTAGGTCTTTTCTCTCTCTGCCTCTTGTTCCGTGAAATCGGCGATCAATCGGAGTTCACAACCTTCGCTGCTTTCAAATTCGTGTAATCTCTCTCTCCCTGTCTCATTTTGCAATATTAAAATGCTAATCTTATAGTCTTGCGCCTAATCCTATAGTTACTTTGATCATACACCTTTCTAACTTCTAGATTTAGAATCTCAGCATATAAAAGTTTCAAATCTGTAATGCAGGTTCTCAGTTATTAAGGAAAGATGCATCCAGCACAAATGACTTATATTGCAACAACTTGTTGCTTGGTGATTACATTGTTGGTTTCTGCTAAATTAGTCTTGACACATATATTGTGCTGGAGGAAACCAAAGGAACAGAAGGCTATATTGGTTATCATTCTTATGGCTCCTTTATATGCTGTTGTATCTTACACTGGTTTGTTACATTTTACATGGAGCAGTTCTTATTTTACTTTTCTTGAATCAATCAAGGAATGTTATGAAGCTTTGGTAAGTATAGTACCAAACATTTTTAAGAGTTTTTTGTAATTCCAATGGGGGATTATTCTGTTGTTGTTGTAAGTGCAGGTGATTGCTAAGTTCATGGCGTTGATGTATAGTTACTTGAACATATCCTTGAGCAAGAACATAGTTCCAGATGGGGTAAAAGGAAGAGAAATTCATCACTCGTTTCCAATGACTCTTTTTCAGGTGGGTAAAACTTGTTTTTTTTAGTGTAGTTTTTGAGGGTTTTGTTTCCTCTGTTTCAAAGATGTGGTTCTTTTTATACTGATTGCAGCCACATACAGTTCGGTTGAATCACCAATCGCTAAAGCTTCT
This sequence comes from Impatiens glandulifera, assembly GCF_907164915.1. NCBI lineage: Eukaryota > Viridiplantae > Streptophyta > Magnoliopsida > Ericales > Balsaminaceae > Impatiens > Impatiens glandulifera. The sequence goes on along the minus strand of NC_061866.1, from coordinate 48,378,771 downwards.
AAAGCAGTGGACATGGCAGTTTGTTGTGATTCGACCTGTATGTTCAATCTTGATGATAGTTCTTCAAAGAATGGGAATATATCCGAGTTGGGTCAGCTGGACATTCACTATTATCTTAAACATTTCAGTCTCACTTGCACTGTATTCTCTTGTGATCTTTTACCATGTGTTTGATAAAGAATTGAAACCACACAGCCCTTTAGCGAAATTCTTGTGCATCAAGGGAATTGTCTTCTTCTGTTTCTGGCAGGTAATATTCTAACCAGCCATTTGAATATGGATACGAATCATTCTATTTGTGAATCATTCAATCTATTGTGTACAAACAAAACAGGGGATTGTGCTTGAGATTCTAGCTGCCATGGGGGTAATAAAATCCCATCATATTTGGATTGAGGTGGAGCAAATTGAAGAGGCATATCAGAATGTGTTGGTGTGTCTGGAGATGGTTTTTTTCGCCATTATTCAGCAGTACGCTTACAGTGTCGACCCCTATAGGATTGGTGTTGTATCATCTTCATCGTCAATCAAGGAGAAGAAGAAAGACAAGTAGTTTCATCTCGTTCGTATTCTGTCGTGGGAAGATGATGAATTATGTCAACTTTGTTCTATTTTTGTTAATTATGCTGTGGGATGTAACTTGTGTTTCTCTTGGACTTTATTAACATCTTGAGATTTTTGTTAAAATAAATTATCAAATAAATAAAACATATATTATATTATTTGAGTAAGTTACCAAAAAAAAAAGAGACATATTAAGTTTAATTTATGTTAAATGTTGATTATATTAAAAAATAAGTATCGATAAGATTGTGATTCCAAAATCAAAAGTATATTAACAAGATTGGATCTAAATTACACCTATAAGTATGTAAACCGAGACCATTAGGGACAAGAATCCGGAATAGAGCTAATGCAAACAGTCATAAAGTATAGGACTCCTGAGAACACTGCCCCATTTGTAAGCAAGTATCCATTTCAAAACCAATAATCTAAAAGTCTGTCTGTCTAATAGATGTCACAAGTTCGATTTAAAAAAACAAATAACCTAAAATTTGTGACCTAATAGATTAAATGTCATAAGTTGATTTAAAATAAAATAAAATAAAAAACCTCAAGTTTGTGACTAAGAAATTGGAAAAACCCTTGTGAAGCCAACTAATCATATTTACAATGAAGCTCTTACAACTCCAAATACCCCTTTATGGACTTAGTAACCCTTTATTAAAACTAAACTTATCTAAACTAAAGATCCTCTATGTCTTTTGTAGCCAAAGTACTCTTCAAAATGCAACAGAAAGATCAAACATTAATTCAAAAGAAAAAAAGATGCATCTAGATTCTTTAACTGTATTCTATCATGTCATATTGTTTCAATCATATTTTTCTTTTAAACATCTTTGGCAAGTTTATTTAATACCTTGTAGAATATCCAGTGTAGGAACAAAAGGTTTAAAAGACTTTAGTTTCCATCATAGATTAAGATTGATCTGATTCCTAGGGAGAATTGAGTCAGCACATAATGCAACAATTCAACAATTATAGAATGACTAAACTTATGGTGTATTAGATGAACCTTTATGGAAACAACATTTATGTAGAAGAAACAGAAGATCCAATATACACATGTTTATATGATTTCCAGTGATCAACTAAGATATTATAATCACCAAAGGATAAGAAAAAACAAATTTGAAGTATAAATGCAAAAACTTTATCTTCCACGAGGATTTACTAGCTGCGAGAAAACAGCACTAGTCGCCACATCTTCCTCCCCATAACTCGCACCCTCCACCATACTTGCGCTGCTGTTATCAAATGCCTCCATAGGTGGAGGGTTCAATGCAATTCCTTGGATATGGTTTGTGCTGTTGTCTTCCGGTTCTGTCAGAGCCGATGAAGTTTCCTCAAGCTGAAGAGCGTACTCTAAATTCCACAAAACATCTCCCATTGACGGCCTGTCAACCCCATGCTCCGCTAAACATTTCTCCCCCGTATCACCGTACTTCTTCAGGGAAGCAGGGTTCACCTTCCCAACAAGATTCTTGTCCATTATTTGATCCAACATTCCTTTCTTCTGCCAAGTCATCGCCCATTCTGCAATATTCACTTGATCTCTAGGCAGAACAGGGTTCAATGCAGGCCTTGTGCAAAGAACCTCCATCAGAACCACGCCAAACGAATACACGTCTGACTTCTCAGTAAGTTGTTGCCTTCTGAAATATTCTGGATCAAGGTATCCAAAACTCCCTTTAACCGCAGTGCTCACATGGGTTTGATCCAAAGCAGGCCCTGTCTTAGAAAGACCGAAATCAGCAACCTTAGCCACAAAATTCTCGTCTAAGAGAATATTGGTAGTCTTCACATCTCGGTGAATTATACTCTGTGTTGCTCCGGTGTGGAGGTAATGAAGCCCCCTAGCTGCCCCAATGCATATTTCCAACCGTTGCTTCCACGAGAGAGGTGGGAGGTCTGTCCCGTAAAGATGGCTTCTAAGAGGCCCGTTTGCCATGTATTCATAAACCAATATCATTTCCGACCTCTCGTCGCAGTACCCAATAAGGGAGACCAGATGCCGGTGCCGAAGCTTTGACAGCATCTCGATCTCGGTTCGGAATTCGGCCAGACCCTGTTCCGATCTCGGGTTACCTCTTTTCACCGCTATTTTCGTTCCGTCTTCTGTCGTACCTTTGTAGACTCTACCGAACCCTCCCACACCAAGAAGCGAGGTCTCGTCAAACTTGTTGGTGGCGTCCATAATTTCTTGGAACGTGAAGACCCGCCCCAGATTGGTCGATGCCAAGGAGAGGCAACTGGCGGTTCCGCTCTTTTGGGAAGTAGTTGACATCTTTGTCAACGACAGAGAGTTTCCATATAACGGTAGAGGCAGCCATGAATGTCCCCCCTGCTGAGAATCCTTTGTCCTGCGGCCGCACCCCAAACAGAATAAACAAAGTCCTAACAAGGCGATAAGGCCTAACGATCCCGCAACAGAACCAACTATTATAGCCATCCTCTTGTTCTTTTTCGAGGCTGAAGCAGGAAGAATAGTCTCAACCGGCGACAACCCGTCAAAGCTTCTAAATTCATTATTCATCTTCATTATCTCCAACCCGTTCATAATCGCATCTGTCACGTCAGCCATTGTATCCGGACCGACGCTAACTGTCAAGGTGTTCGAATCAGCAGAAGAGTTGGAAACAAAATCCCTGTAGTAAGGAACGCCCAAGTCTCCTGCTAAAGTCGACAAATCCAGACTTCCAAAAGCAAGATCAAAGTTAATGTATAGGTTGAAAACAAGATTGTTCATGGCCTTACTCACAATATCACAGAAATGTAACCTGACAAAGTAGGTGAAGTTCGGATCAACTCTAAAAACCCATGTTATGTTGAAGTTTACATTGTTGACGTTTGCATCTCCCATGTGTTCAGCCGTGGCATAAACCCAGTTTGGTGCGATTTCCGGGGTTGCAAGAGCTCGGTATTTCACAGTTACAGGGTTAACAGAGACTGTCACAGCCGAGCTGTTGACATGGAGATATTTCTTATCATTCACCCATGTCCTTCCAAGAGTATCATTCTGAGGGGTAATCAATGGGCCGCCCATGTTCAGGCGATATATAGTTTCAAAGGCACGAGCAGAGAGACCACTAATGGGGGCAGAAGGGAATAGAGCCAGTGCCTGATCCGGAATCAATTCATCCGGGACAGAGACCAATTCAATTGCATTGATGAAGGCAATGGAATTGTTTGAGGGAAGTAAGGTGAGAACTAAGGTGTCTGAAGTAACGTTGATTGAATACTCCCTAAACAGATGAGAACCATTGTAGTTCTTGAAAGTGAAGTTGTTCAGTAGCACGAAGTTTTCAGTAACAACGGTCATTGTGGCAGATGTTAAGTCATAACCCGAGTTTGGAAGAGGATAGAAATATAGGCGAACCCAATGTCTACCTTGCTGTTTGATACTGAACTTATAAGAGCCTTTGCTCGAGAAGATTCGAACAGACTGATATAGTGGAGAAGGGACAGTAGAACTGGAATTGGAGGTATAAGTTATAGAGGCCTGCCCTTGACTTTTCAATGAAATAGAAGACTGGGTTGAATCTGGAATGTATGTCTGACCTGGGAAAGTAACATTTTGAGAAGATCCACAGACAATGAAATAGCTATCCGCGGGAGTGAATGAGGCGGAAGATTTAATCCCAAAGAACCCAAATAGAAGAACGGCTAGAATTATGGCTAGATCCATCTAAGGTTAATGATCGATGCGAATGGGTTTTCACGAAAATAAAACAATAGAAGAAGTTACCAAAAAGGAGGAAGCTTGAGCTCGACTAGAACTAATAAGATTTGAGATATAAAACAGGCAATAGATAAAACCAGAGTTTCTCAGCGGCATTACCTTGAACAGCTGGTGTGCAATACCTTGAAATGAGCAAACCAAGTGGAGTGCAAAACATGAGCTAGTGAAGAGAAACGACCGCCATGAATGAACAAAATCGGTGCTTTTTAACAAGTGTAAACAACTCTTTACAGGCTGTATTTACAGGCTGTTGATCTAAGGCTGTATTTGCGGACAGAAAATGGGTGGACCCACGAGGGAAAGATGCAAATGAAATGAAATTACAGGGAGAAAGAGGGGAAATGGGAAGGAGAGAAGAAAGTGAGAGACAGAGAGAAGAAGGATTTTTATTTTCTTTCTTTTTGGAGGAGAAGGATCCGATTGAAATGGGAGAAAGGTTTTCAATATGCACATGGCCACCAACGCCCTTGTTTCTCCTTGGTCCCGCAATATCTTTATCCTGATCACTCATACTAATAATCTAATTGACTATTCCTGCTCACTAAATTGTATTATATAGCTTCACTTTCATTTTTCTTTTCTATCTATCTATATAAAATCATTACAATGATACTATTGAAGTGATTTAGATACATAAACAATTAAAAAAATATTTATGGCAGTTGGGATAATGTTTTTTTTATTATTGTTACGTTGGAAATTGAAAGTTTGCATTTAGAGTTGGGTAATAAGTTGGATCAACAAAAATCGACACGATACAACACGATATTAGTACGGAACGACATAGTACGATATTATCTCATTCGGGTCGTGGGTTGGACACAACACAAGCACGACACAATCACAACACGATTATGAGTTTATACGATCGTAATAAGATCACGAGTCGTCACGGACACAACACGAGTATAGACACGACACGAGCACGAATATACACACGAAACAACATAAATACAATTAGTTATATGACATAAGTTACTTAACTTAACATTTTCTCTAAATCTATTTAAATTCTCATTCAATTAATAAAATACAAATGCATAATAATATAAGTTACTCTTATTAAATCTGTAGCTCAACTGGAGGTAACACAGCGTGTGTAATTGCATGTTTTCTTTTGCCGACATGCATTAACCCATCTTATTGTTATTCCATTCAACAATAAGAATCCGAACACCGCAAACAATGTCATTAGAATCTGAATTTGACCCCAACCATCTTGATGACCTCATCTTTCTTTCCTTCCTCAAACTAACCACATTTACATTAATATTCTTAAACTAAATTTATTTAGATTCTTATTCAATTAATAATTTATTAACTAATTTTTTTGGATAATTATTTGTAAATTTTAAAACATATTTTAAATAATTGATATTCAAATAATAATAATAATAATGAAACTATATCTTAAAATTTATATCTACACATCTTATATATTTAACATATTAATTCATTTTTTAAATAACATATTTAACACATTTAATTTATTAAATTAATTTAAATTTTTTAAAATTAAAATAAATAAATTAATAATAATATTTTATAATTTTTACTAGCAATATAATTTAATATATATATATATATTAAATAATTAACATAAGTGTTTCAAGACACGACATGACACACATAAAAATGGACAATGACACGTTACGATTTAATCGAAACTCTAGTCGAAATAATACGAAACACGAATTAACACGACACGAATAAACTTGTGCATACGAATTAACACAACACAAAAAAATTTGTGGATCATAATATTTTGAGCGAGTTAAGACACGATACGACACACATAAGATTAAGACACGACACACCACGACACGATTGAGAGTCTAACACGACTTGTCCGAGTCGAATACGACCGTTTATGCATAATGCCCAACTCTACTTGTATTAGACATTCCTTTAACTCCATCAACTTTTTCACTTTGTGTTTTAAATAATAATTAACCTTTAATTTTTAGCTAGGACCAATATATATAATTATATTACCTATTTACAATAATCTTACTATACTATTGACCAAAGTAATTCATGTTTTCATAAACTATACTTCAAGTAATTGTACCAGGACAAATGAAACCCAACAAAGTAACAGTGACAAGTTGTTAAGGTAGGTGTTATTTAAAGTTAAATGTCTTAGGTTGTGTTTGATTGATAGTCTAATTTATGCGTTTAAGTTTGCGTAATAAATTAATTTAAAAAATTATAATTAAAATATATTTTGAATTTAAACACAATTTTATCTATACTCCTCTTCTCCAGTCAAATAAATGAATAAATTAAATAAAATTGAATCCTATCAAATATCAAATGTACCTCAAATAAGTTCAGTTAATAAACTGAGTTAAACTTACCTTAATTTAATTTGATTTACAATCAAATAAAAAAAAACGAAATTATGACTATAAAATTATACTGGTTTATGGGAATAAAACAAAAAGAATTCAAATGAATATGAGATTATAGAAAAATAAATGGTCGGACTAGGTTTTAAAAATAAAGAATCAACACAATCAGATGTTTTTTTCTTTTGTTTGTTCCTAAAACACGTGTGAGGAAGTTAGGAGAGGCTTGTAACGTACACCCACGACCATCCATGGCAATGAGCGTCAAAAAGGAAAAAGAGGAGGTCAAGAAGTTTCTCCTTTGTATTTTACTACATTTCAATCTCTCACAGGAGGAAGGAAGGAAGGAAAGAAACCAAGACAGACAGCTCTTCGCCGGAGGGAGACAGAGGAGAGAGAAGCAGACACGCAAGCCCAACGTTCTTCAACTTTCCCCTCTCCCTCTCACCTCTAGGATTTATTCAATTTTCTCATTATCTAATCATCCATTCGCCATGAACGAGAAAGCCAATGTTAGCAAGGAGCTCAATGCAAAGCATAGAAAGGTTCTTTTTACCTCATTCCATCTCTTCATTTTTATATGTATAACCAATTCGATTCTCGCTGTTCTATGATTGTTAATTCAATTTTCATTTTTACTAGTTTCTCATGATTCATTTTTCCCTGTGTAATTGTCATTTGCAGATATTGGAAGGGCTTCTAAAATTGCCAGAGAACAGAGAATGCGCCGACTGTAAAACAAAGTATAAATCTGTATATATATTGGCTTCATGGACACAGCATGTCGTTGAATGCATTTAATGTAATCAGTTACATTTCCTAGTAATTAAGTTTTACATGCAGGGGGCCTAGATGGGCTAGTGTTAACCTAGGTATCTTCATATGCATGCAATGTTCTGGGATCCACAGAAGTCTTGGTGTTCACATATCAAAGGTGATCACACCTCACTTATCAACCATCTTGTTCCTTTTTTCTGCACCCTTGAGAATCTTATAATGTTGAATAGTGCATATGTTGAGAATTATTTTTGTGGGAAGTGAAACATTGTCATACGAATATCCGATGATCCATCTAATAAATAGCAAGTCAAAGTCCTTTTGCTCTAATTTGATGGATGACATTCACTTTTCATCTTCTGTTTTGGATTTGTGTTTTGTATGCAAGCTTCCTATGAGGAAAAAGTCAGATATCGAGTGTTAGTTAACAATTGTTCTTGTTCTTTTGTTCTTGTGCAGGTCAGATCTGCTACTTTAGATACATGGCTTCCTGAACAGGTTTCATTTATTCAATGTAGGTTTTTGTACCATCATACAAGTTTTATAATCATGGATTAAGTTGATGGTGGAATGTCACTGAGTTGCACTTGGTCCTTTTTCAGCAATTGGAAATGAGAAAGCAAACAGCTATTGGGAAGCAAATATACCACCCAACTACGACAGAGTAGGGCTTGAGAATTTTATTCGTGCTAAGTATGCTCTTTTAAAATTGTTTTTGTTTTCTCTCTTTATATGGTTCATTGGCATCCCTTTCTTTAATTTTATAGTAATTCCTAATGGTTATAGTTAAATGGTTTATCTAAAGATATGAAGATAAGAGATGGGCTGCAAAGAACGGGAAGCCTTTTTCGCCATCTAGTGTGCAGCAGCAGAAATCTGCTGATGGATTGGGGAATGTAAACAATTCTGTGAATTCATCTGAAGGAAGGAAGAAACAACAGAGGTCTAGTTCAAGTGTTTATGTTCTACCAGTGAGTATATCTTGCCTTCAAAGGTCTTGAACAAAAATATGCTCTCTTATTTTACCTGACCGTCCCTGCCCATAATGTGTATTCTATTTTGTTTTCTATTTGTTAATCTCGATTCAGAGAACTTTTTGTTTTCAGTGGGTTGAAGGATTAGCGCTTATGTAATAGGTACCTTATATACTATACTTTTCGACAGGTTATTCCCCCACCAAAGGCTCAACAACAGTTCACTCAAAAACCTGAAATAGCCGCAACTAAGAAGGTGGCAGATTCTAATCAATCCGCTCCTCCCTCAACAAATCATTATGCTACGGATCTCTTTGATATGTTTTCTATGGACGGACTAAGTGACAATGTCACAAAGGCAGAGACGACTCAAGATGCTTCATGGGCGTGTTTCCAGAGTATATTCTACTTCCCCTTGGATGTGATTCAATTAATGAATTTCCATTTGAACAATACTTTTTCTCGTCTCTTGTTCTCTATATTGTCCAAGCTTTGATTCCATATACCGTGTAAGGATGGCCTTTATTGGTTTACAGCTGCTGCAGAGGAATCAACAGGAGAAAAACCTGGCTTGACAACACAAGATGAGAGGAAAACCCATCCGACTTCCGGCATTGAGGATTTGTTCAAAGATTCAGCTCCCATCTCATCATCTTTTGTTCGAGAGAAGCCTGAGAAAGATGTTAGAAATGATATTATGAGTCTCTTTGATAAGGTGAAGATGTCTGTTTTGGTCTATTTGAAATCTATAATATGGTTTTGTTAATTTAGTTTACATATTATTACATAAATATTAGTATATATTAACTGATCTGAGTTTTTATGTTTTATCAGTCCAACATGGAATCACCATTTGCTCTTCATCAACAACAACTTGTTATGTTGGCTCAGCAGCAGGCACTTCTGATGGCAGCTGCAGCTAAATCTGGCGGAGTCACCCCCATATTTCCTGGTAATGGGCAACAACCAGCCAACAACGATCAAAGTTGGCCTAACATGGGCCTTCAGTGTCCTGGACTCTTGATACATACAACCGGAACTAACCAGGTACAGGAATACAATATTCAATTGGTAAAATGATCTTCTTGAGGTGATGGAGACTTTCAATGAGATTTGATGATCTGTGGGTTATTTCTTCAAAATTCACACGGGTTAGGTGGGAAGCATGGGACCAGCACATTCTACGGGAAATTCTTCATCACTTCCCACATCCAGGTAAAAATCAATACTTCTCGGTTTCTTAGGATTTTGTTTTTAAATGGTCAATTCATTAACAACAAAATAAACCATTCCATAGCTCCCACATAAAATGGTTTGTAGATCCATTATGAATGATGAGCTATTCCAAGATTAAGATTATATTGAAGAAGAATTCCAAATACTTCCTCTAATTTTGCATGGAGAGAATCATGAGATGTTTTCTTCTTATTTTGGTTTCTTTCTTTCTTGCAGTAGTCATTCCATAGGCGGTGGGCAGAATGTTTCTGTCGACCAGACGATCCAGAACTCAGCAGGAAATTCAGAAGGAAAAGAATTCGATTTCTTCTCTTCTTTAACACAAGGGATGTTCTCAAAACCGTGATTGGCAAAGCATTGGCTATTCTTCTATGCGGGTTATTGAATTTGTATATTAGTAGAGGAGTCAGTTTTCAGTTTCACTTTTTCTTTTCTATTCTTTATTACCAATTAATTATATAGTTTATTGGTGATTTTATAAATATTCTAATAAAATGGCAATGATGTCTATGATATTTACTGAAAATAAGTCTTATTTCATTTATCAAACCCCAAATACAAAACTTTAAATATAAATAAATCCCAATTATTTATATTAAAAATTTGTTTCTTTTTAAATATTTTAATTTAGCCTTTTTTTAGTTAATATTTAAATAACTGTATAATATTTAAAACTTTAACATAAAGTTTTCATAAATTTAAATTGTATAAAATTTTATTATGAAATACTTCTATTTATTATTTGCAAAAAAATTTAATTCAATATTATAAATTAAAATAAATTAAATAAAAAAAATAATTTTCAAAATAATCTATATTTATATTAAATTATTAATTTTCAAATAATATATATTATTATATAATTTATTAATTTATTAATTTAATATTATTTATCGATATTAAAATATTTTTTCTCAAGTAATTAAAAATAATATATAAATATAATTAGATTTATAAAATTTATAAACTTATATATAATTCAAATATTAAAATAAAATACACCAAATTTATATATATATTCTTTCTAAATTATAAACAACTACAAAATATATTAACTAACCTCAATAAACTTTTATAATAATATTTAAATTAAAATACAAAAATTTGTAATTATAATTTTTATATAATTTAACATTTCAAAATATTATTTATCAAGTATTATAAAATAATATATATATATATATATATAATATCATAAAATAACAAAAATATATTAACTAAATATCAATAAATTTTTATAATAATATTTAAAATAAAATATAAAAATTATAAATTATAATTTACAATTTAAAAAAATATATATTATATAAATTATTAAATTATTTTACATAATATATTTATACATATATTAATTAATTTCTTTAAATATTAATTAAATTATTTAAAAAAATATTTATATAATTTTTATTTATTTATAATTATATATAATAATAATATAATTCTAAAACTTAAATACATTTCATTTATTATAATATAAATAATATTTATATAAAAAATATTATTATTTTTAATTAATAATTCTCCTACTTAATTTAATAAATATTTGGCAATTTAATTATAAACAAAATATTACTTTAATATTTATATATTATTATATAATGTTTTAAATATTTATTTTTATATTAATAAATATCAATTATAGTATATAATTATAAATATATATTTTATATTTTATTATTATTTCATATTTGTTTTAATTTAAAAAATTGTATTAAATGATATTAAGTGTTTATTAAAATCAAATCAAAATATTTTTTACACTTTTAAAATATTATTTCTAATATAATTAATTAAAAATAAATAAATTATTTTCGATAAATAATGAAATTTTAAAAATTTAAATGAATTAAATATGAAAACATACAAAAAATTCAATTATTTAATTTTTTTAATTTAAGTTATTATTATAATTAATTTTATTATTAAATATATTTATAATATAATAAGAATAATATTATTATATATCATATATATTAATATTAAAAATTAATATATATATATATATATATAAATAAATAATTTTATTAAAATATAATTATTATAATAAAATAAAGATTTCAATAATATATATAAAAAAATAAAATAAGATTAAATTTGTTTAATTAAATTAAAATATAAATATTAAATTAATAATTTGTATTATTACGAGTCATTTGTTTTGTTTGGTATTTCTCTTTTGACTCTAACTTAACTTAGAATTCTAAAATATTTTTAGAAATATTTTTTTAAAAAATAACTAATTTTAAAATACTAATAAAAATATATAAACAAAATTATTTTAATTTAATATCATACACTTAAATAATCAAATATATTATTATTTTTATTTTTAAAAATCAAAATAATGAAAAAAATGGGTTAATATTGTTAATTTCTAAATACAATTATATATTTATAAATGTAAAAACTTTTTAAATAAAAAATAATATATTTGGTTTTATTTATTATTTTTGAAATCTTTTTTTAATAATTTTAATTAAAAATTAGAAAAATAAATTCTTTTTACTAAAATTAAACCAGTAAAAAAATTATTATTTCAAAAAAGTTAATTTATTATTTATAATTTAAAAAATATATTTAAAATTAAAAAATTATAATGTTTATAAATTTTGGTGGATTTGTTTTTTTTAAATAATTATTTAAACTTTTTCTAAAAAAAATAATTATTATATTTATTATATTTTTTTATTATAATTTAAAAACATTTATTTTAATTAAAATAAAATTATTAAATATATATATATAGTTTTATTTTTTTAAATTAAAAACAATTAATATTTATTCAAAATATATTATTACCAACTTTAATAAATTATTAATTAACTTAATCTTAAAAAAAAAATTATTAAAAAAAATATAGTATATAATTTATAATTTTGAATATAATAAATAGAATATTAAAAAATAAAGTTAAAATATATTCTTAAAAACTAAATTTTTTTAATACATAATTATGTTAAATATTTTATATTTTCTATTAATATAAATTAGTATATTTTAATATTATTATAAAAAATATTTTTTGTTTATTAAATATATAATATACATAAATATTTTTTTAATATTATAATTATAATTTTAATTATTGAAAGAGCATTTTATTCTAATAACTAATAAATATGCATCACCAATCAAATTTAAGACATTATAATTTAAAAACATTTTAAATTACAGTGAAATCAAATATTTTACAACTAAAATTATAATGTAAATGATCATATAAATTCGTTTATTTAAACTCCTAATCATTTTAAACCAATAAAACTTCAACAAACATATTTAAAAATGAGTTTGAATAAAAATATATTTGAATAAAAAAAACATCACCAAAATAAATAAATATAAGTATATTTGTTTTTGAAAATAGTAGAAGTATATGTATATTTAATTAGGATAAATTATTTGGGCAGTGTACTTTAATTATTTATATCGCTTATTTTTAGTCCTTAAATTAAATTTTAAAATAAATCGTTTATCAAGGTTTAAACCATGGCCTCCCATAAATTTTTTTTTTCAAATGATTAAGCTTAAAATATATATTTTTTTAATATATTATCTTTAATTATTATTTTTTATATTTATATATATATATATAATTATTAAATCGCTTATATATATATATTATCATTAATTTTTATTTTTATATAATTATTAAATCTCTTTTATATATAGATAATATATATATATATTATTTATTTTTATCTATACATATCTATTCCTAAATTATTTAATTTTTGTGTCGTCATTTCTTTTGTCATTCTCTCTTCTAAATTTTATATCCTATCATTTCTCTAAAATAAATTAAGGTATATAATTAAAATATCAAAATAATTATATCCTTACTTTATTCTTTATTATATTTAGTCCAAAAGATAATTTTTTATTTATTTAACAGGCTCTGATCGGCGTCCCAAAGATATTTAAGCAGGTTTGAAATTGAATATCCCTTTCTTTTCTCTAAATCCCCGATTCATCACAGAAACCAAAACGCCACCACCAAAACGCCAACAAGAAATGGTTTCGTGTCTATTGGCAGCTTTTCTCTCTCCATTAATCTCACATGCAGTTTATCGTTTTCTTCCTCTTTCTCCTCTTTTCTCTTCAACAAGTCTTCTTTCAATCCCCAATTCTGCCTTAACAACACACGTTATAATGAAATCTCTTCTCAATCATGACTCACATCGTAACCACGTCGAAATCTTTGCTTCCTTCTTCATCTTCTTAGAGAAATGACAATGATAGATATGTATAGATAAAAATAAATAATATATATATTTAATTTATATATAAAAATATAAAATTAATAATAAATATATATATATATATATAAACGATTTAATAATTATATGTATAAATATAAAAAAATAATGATTAAAGATAATATATAAAAAATAAATATTTTAATCTTAACTCGTTTAATCGAAAAATAACGGAACCAACTTTCTAAAAGCTGAAAGAGCGATTTGTTTTAAAAATTATTTTGAGGACTAAAAATGAGCGATCAGAATAATTAGAGGGCCTCCAGTTAATTTTCCATTTATGTTATTATCTAATTTAAATTAATATTTGAATAAAATACTTAACATTTCTTACAAAATTATCTTTAATACAAATTGCTTCTAAATAGATTAGGTTATATTTTGAGAATTGTTGTGGGGATGAAAAATGCAAAATGTTTGATGAGAAATGAGGAGCTCACATTTATTATAGTTTTTTTATTTTAGAAATAATTATGTACTAAAGATTGTGAATGGAAACTTGTATAATATGTAGGATTTTGATATAACCATTTAAATCAACTGAGTTTTCAATTATTAAAGTAAAAAAAAAATGATGATTGGGCTTTCTTCTTCCATCCAAATCATATAAAGTGAATGTTGTGTATAAAAAAAATATATAAACTCTCATTTCCAAGAACTCTTGAGCAAAAAAAAAACTAAATGAACTCTTAGCAAAAATAAAACTCATTAATTCTGATATTCTTGGTCCGAAACAAACTCCTCCCGATATAAGGAAATGTTTTAGTCTCTTTATTGAGTAATTCTTTTTCAATTGTCATTGCCTATTAATAAAAGTGTCATAAAAAAAATGTCTTATAAAATACCTATCATTAGCTTTTGAAAAAAGCCAGTCAATCCTTATTGAGTAAAAGTTGACTATCCAAGAGATGTTATAAAGGACAAAAAGTTACTATTAGAGCTTGTTCTATATTGATTTTGTTGCCATTTTATCCACAAATATTATATTTACATTCTTTTCATCAATCAAATTATCTTTTTAAATATACAAAATATCAAAATATCAAAATACTCCACAATTTATATATTTTATAATTTTATTAATTATAAAATAAAATAGTTACTATCATATTTACATTCTTTTCATCAATCAAATTATCTTTCTAAATATACAAAATATCAAAATATCAAAATACTCCACAATTTATATATTTTATAATTTTATTGTACTATTATTTAAGAATAAACCTTTTTAAAACAATTTATTTTAATTTTTACATAAAATATTACTTTCTATAAAAAAAAAATCAGAGTTTATCACCAAATAACCAACATCAAATGAGGCTCTTAATGAATATTATCTTAACTATGGATATGTAAGGATAATTTAAAAACATATTGTTAAAATATTTTAATACTAAAATGTATTTACATAATCTAATTCTAAAATAATTTTTGAAAACATATCAATTATATAATATAGTAGAATATAATCTCAAACATTGTATATAATTTAAAGTTTTAGAACCTCAATGATAAAAAGATAAAATGCAATGAAAACACACAGCTTTGGTAGTTCTGAACTTGAATATCCTTTTTTTTTAAAATGAACTGAACTTGAATATCCTAAAATCCATCCTTCAAAGAGATCAATCCACATGTACAAGCTATTCTTCTACAATTGAATCAATTAACAATGTTACTGGTTCGAATGAATGAAGAACAACTCTGTAATTCTCACCTTCATTCTAGGTTAACCTGCCAAGACACACGTGGACAGATTCATTCAAACAATGTTACACCATCAAAAACACACACTAATTGTTTATATCTGTTTCAGATTTTTTCGAAACATAACATAACGATTTGCGCAATTCAATAGGGATACATATCATACCTGGCTGATGGTTTGCTGATTAGCAGCTGATTTGATCAAACCTATGACAAACTTCTTCTCAGGATCAATTCTATAAAAGGTCACTGAAAATCAACTAATAAGATCAGAAACATGAATATTCTTCGAAAAATAACCAAAAGAAAGTTAACAACTTACCCACATCAGCTGCTCGCCATTGCTTCAAAATCATAAATTCATTGAGCCCGTCAAGAGCATACACCTTGTTATCTCCATTCAACCAGTACCCGAAACCAAACTCCCATTCCTTCCCATTAGTGTCCAAGAATTTAAGACGACATCCTCTTCCTGGTTCTGAAATCTCCGGGAAGAATACCTGTTTGACAATCATTATCCTCAAACAAACATACATCAACTAAACTATTAACAGATAACAAACTGTTTCTCAAACCTCTGCAAACTTTGTAGGTATAACAAGTCGTCCCAGTCTCTGATCCGCGTCGATAGCAGACAACTGTTTCTCAAACAGGGGAATCACGACAGAGCCTGTACACCTATATCGAGAGTGACAAAAGGAATTACATTTAAGGATCAAAATCAAAAACAAAAAACAAAAACAAAACAGAGCTTGTACATCTTGCCAATCATTTTCATCTCTTCCTGATTTGCATCGACCAAGCTAGGACTCGGAGTTGCAGCCACCAGCAGGTTACTCCTCCGCGCCTGAAGTGAGAATTAAGCAATTCATAGATGCGTTTATCAAACCATGATTGTTAAATTATTAAATATCTGTTACCATAATAATGCTAAGCTCTGAACATTTCCTGCATATGATTCCACAAGAATCTGATGGCATGAACTGTTTAAAAGATGCAATACATCCACAGTGAATGGCCTGAAACAATCAAGATAAAATAATACATTGATCAATAGCTAGAACAATTCATCTTCAACTAGACTATTAATCTACCATATATACTAATAATGGTTTACCTTTTGACAAGATTCACAGTTTCTCCAGCCATCCTGATGTTGATGAAATGCATCACAAAATCTCCCCTCTTCATACAGAGAACTGAAAAAACAGAAAATTAAAAAAACTTCACCTCTGCATTTCTTCAAAAACACAGACAGATTGCTTGAGATGCAAGAAATTAAGCAAAATCTAACAATGCAGTTCATCAAACTTAAAATTGTTTAATCGGGGGGACGATTTCATCAAAACCTATCAGGATTCAGGACAACACTATATACAGTAATACAGAAAGAAGAGAAAAGACATGGGTTACCCGCAAATGTTGCAAAGCTGAGCGAACTGTCCATTTCTGAATCGCCAACCGTTCATCATCTGTCCGGAGACAGATTGACGGCACTGGAAACATGCATTTTTCTCCCCTGAAAAAGACATAATCCTCTTTTGCAACAAATTAAGACAACGACAGTCTAGATTTTGATGAACACAGGTCGGTTTTCAGGTCAGAACTGGGAAGGGAGACAATTCAATTCTGAAATGGGTTTTACTTGAATATAGAGTGGTTGGTCTTGACAATGCTGGAAATTATTGAAGAGTAAAGAAGGAGAAGAAAGACCAAACAGATTGCTTAAATCTCAAAATTAATTTTTTCAATCCTTAACAGATACATTAACATTTTTACACTTGTTTTTTATGGGATGTCAATTATTATATTAAAAAAGAACATTTATCAGATTACAATAACCTTTTGTCATTGATTTTTAATGTGATAATGTTAATTATTATTTTTATTTAAAAAAAAGAACACAATTTTTTCTTAAAAAAAACTTGTTTAGAACTTCAAAATCATTGTTCACATTTCAATTCAGTAAGTTTTTATTGTAAATATCTAGTTATATAGGATAATGAATTTGAATAATTAACCTAATGAAAATAACTAATACTTGTAATATAACATAACTTGATAGTATAACGAATTTACCCGCATATTATTTATACACGACAAAACAAATACATTAAATACGACAAAACAGATACATTATATACGACAAAATAGATTAATTTTGAAACAAATTTTCAAAATTTACTATCGGCTTGTTCTGATTCTGGTGATTTGAATAACCTTAATTATTAACAAGTAATTATTAATGATAATTTTGAAAATTTGATTAAAAAACTAAAATATCACAGGTTTAATTTTATTTGAAAACGCTTTGAGTTTAAGTGGAGCATAACTATGGGGTGTTAAGTTTGTTTTTATTTAATTCATAAAAATATAAAGTTGATAATTTTGAGAAATTGAACTTTTTTTGTTTGATAAAATTATTTAAAGAATATTAATATATAATAATAAAATAAATATATTTTTTTAATATAAAATATTTTATTTAATTAATTAAATAATATGATAAAAAAGAGAAATAAAATAATATTTAATTAAATTAAAATTATTTAAATAATTTAAACCAAACCTGTCTATATCAAGATATTGCTGAAATATCATCATTCACTTTTTATAAAGGAAAACAAAAATATGATTATAAAATTATATTATTAAATAAGGTTAAAATTATCATTTCATTACATCTGTAAACAAGTTAGTTATTTTTCAAAACAGTCAAATATATACGTACATATTAAATAAATATCTAATACAATTTGAATAAAAGAGAAAACAATAATTTAAAATAAAATGTGAGAAAATAAACAGATTAATTTAAGAAAAAATATTTGTATACAATCTTTAATTTACTGTTAACCAAATCAGATATAATAACGGTTTGTATCTATCACGAGGAAAACGTTGAACAACTGCTAGCAAGAAATGGAGCAAGAAATGATAGATCTCGAAGCTCAATCTACTATTGAAAAACTCTTCTATGATGAATTCAGACTCATTGGTGAAGGATACCGGTTTCAGCCGGATATTGAAGTCCGAAGGAAGATAGTGAGCTTGATCGATCGTGTACGTATGAAACTCTCAACAATCTCCATTATTGTTCTTCACATTATGCTTTGATTACATTGCTTTTCGTTTCTTAATGATATATTACGCAGTTATCAAAATCTCGGCGTGATCTGGACGCTTTCGAGCCATATCTTGCTATGACTTACTTTGATCGATTCTGGATGAAGGAACACA
Source organism: Impatiens glandulifera (assembly GCF_907164915.1). NCBI lineage: Eukaryota > Viridiplantae > Streptophyta > Magnoliopsida > Ericales > Balsaminaceae > Impatiens > Impatiens glandulifera. Next base: position 48,359,921 of record NC_061866.1, on the reverse strand, counting down.
AGTTAACAGTAATTTGCTTCTCTTCAATGTTATTGAACTATCGATCGATTTCATTTTGGATTTACTGGAGATCTTAATCATTTCTTTTGGTTATAGGTGATCAGAGAAGGATCGTTCTTCCATACAGCGAAGGTTTATGCAATGTGCTTCATGAGTCTAGCTTGTAAGATGAGAAAAAGTAAATTCATTGTAGATGACTTCATTACGGTACCGAAATCTCATTCTTCTTCATCTTTCTGTAGAGACTGTACAAATATACGGTCAGATCACATGAATTTGGTGATGTTTAACAGGTCGACGGTTCGTTTTATTGGAAAGTGGACAGTCATGATTTCCTCGAAACGGAGATTCATATACTCAACGTACTCGAATGGCGATTGAAACCGCTGACTGCTTTCAGTTTCTTGGAATACTTCTCTCCTTTTTTCAAACTGGGAGATCAGACGCAACCGCTTGTAAATAACGGCATCCGTCGCAAAGAAGTTTCAAAGATCATAGTCAAGTTTAAAGGAGGTAATTAAGAATTGCTTCATGAATCATGAAGATTCATGATTCACAAGCTGATCAATGTTGTATTTCTTTCTCATGTACAGATTTCAGATTCACACGGTACAAACCATCAGTAATTGCTGCTTCAGCATTATTCGTTGTTGCTGAGTCAATAATGCCTGAAGATAGACTCGATGAGATCAGAATGGAGATTTCAAGGGAGCGGACTTCACCTGAATCCTATCAGGTAGAGACTAGAGAGTGATCAATTGTATGATCGAATTCATGAATTCAAGTTTCTAATTCGTTTCTCATGTAGGAAGAGCTAATTCAATGTCAAAGGCAAATGACAGAGTCTTTCAATTTGGAGGAGCTTTTCCCGCTTATTCCTAAAGATTCATGTGTTGTTGAGACAAGTAGCGATGTTCATGATCCACCTTTGTTCTCGATGGGCATTCCTGAATTTGACATACATGAGGATGAAGAACAAATGAGCCCGAGAACTATTAACAAAGGCAAGTGGGCTGTAAAAGGGGAATCGAGTGTAGATAATGTTGAAAATGTGAATTGGCCGATAGCAGCAACGGATGATGATGATCTGCTGATGGAGTTTAGGATAAATTGGCCAAAAGACCCTGATCAGGAACAGGCCAGGGTCGATGGTGCACCCTCGACTAGAAAATCTCCTCTCGAAGTAGTCATGGATTGTTTTGTTAAATGCTGCAACTATTTCTGTAAGCCGTGGAAATAGAGAGAACAGGGAACTCGTAGTTAGTACATAGATCATGAGATGAGTGGATTTTGGTTTTGGTATAAACATGGGTTTTGTATTTTCAAATAATCTCAAACAAATTAATTCGTTGTTTCAAATGTTTTACATTAGTAAATCTTATATTTTGGAGAAATTATCTTCATTTTTAGCTCTAAAAATAGTGACTTTTATAATTTGTTTTGAAAAATTAAGACCAATTTATTATTATTATTTTAGATGAATTTGAATAAAACACTGTTAGGAAATATGTATCGAGAAGATATCAAGTTTGTGGACAATGTATTAAAAACATACAAAAGATTTTGACTCTATCTCATATTCATCTTATTATATTGAATACTATTTTATAGGTCTAGGTTTTAGATGAGACTAGTATTGTATGACTATAGTTGAAACATGAAGAATTATACATAAAAAAAAAAGTAACGCTAACAAGTTACATCTAAAATAACTATCACATTTTCCTTGAAGTTAAATATGATCATGATGATTTAATTTTGATTTTACTATATTGGTTACTCCTGTAAATATCACACACATATATATATATATATATATGATATTTAATGTATAAATTATAAATTAAAATTATTATAATATATTTATTATTTAATGTATAAATTATAAATAATTAAAAAATTAATAAAAGTAATATTGAATAAAATTATTAATATATTCAAATTTCTATTCATATAATTTTTTTATTTTTTTATTATTATTTTTTTATTTTTATTTTTTTATATTATTTAAATTAATATTTTTAAAATTATATTTTTGTATTTTAATTTTAATTATAAATATTACATTATGAAATTAAATAATTTATTAATTAAATAAAAATGTAATAAGTTTAGAGAATGTTAACGTGAGTAACTTATGTTAGGTGAATAATTGTGTTTATGTGGTTTCGTGTATACTCGTGCTCGTGTCGTGTCTATACTTGTGTCATGTCTATACTCGTGTTATGTTCGTGTTGACTCGTAACCGTGTTATGTTCGTGTTGACTCGTAACCATGTTACGATCATATACGTGATCGTGTCGTCTCGTGCTTGTATCGTGTCAACCCAAGACCCGAGTGAGATAATATTGTATCGTGTCGTTTTGTATAAATATGCTGTTAGTTTGTAATTATTCAATCCATTGCTCAACTCTAGACTAGAAGATAGAAAAAGTTAAAAGTCCAACTTAACAAATAGTTTGATCAGAAAGATTTATGAGGTGCATGCTGGAAATCCAAATTTGGAAAGATTGAACCATTTAAAAATTGTACCTAAGTCAAAAGTGATATATTAAGAAACTCTTTCATTGGTTCTAACATACATAATGCTAGTCTATGTCACATCATTCCAATAAGGATAGAGTTCCATATTATATTCAAATGCAGTTGGGTTACTCATTGCATATCAGGTTCAATAAACATATCAGCAAGTCCTTGAGCATGTTTTCTATCTTGCGGTTACTGTTGTCACAGTGAATTGGTTGTTTGAGAACACAACATTCTGACCACCATTGCTAGAAGATTCCCCGGATCCAACTTTCCTTTCTGCAAAGTATCCGGGCTTCTTAGGCTGAGCCAATGGTATGTCGCTGCACAGCATCGGCACCACAGAAGACATTGAAGGCCTGTCCTCCGGGGATTGTTGCACACAAAGCAGCCCAATGTTAATGCACCTCAACACCTCCATCGGGTTCAATGTTGTTTCCAACACCGGCTCACTAAGTTCCAACTCCCTTCCTTCGTTCAAAAGATTCCAGGCCTGAAATTATTCAACAAGTAACCATTACAATCTTAGAATGTTGAAGAGAAGAAATATGAAACCTAGTAATGTTATTCTTACATGTCCTAGAAGGTTTAGTTCGTGGTCTGGATGAGTGAAGCCACGGTTTTTCCTTCCGCATATGATCTCTAGTGTCAGCACACCGAAGCTAAATACGTCTGACTTTTGTGAAAATATCCCGTCAATGGCATATTCAGGGGCCATGTAGCCACTGCATTCAAATATGGATTGAAAAAATTATAGATAATAAGATTAAATCAATTAAACATAAGAATAATATGGTGAAAACTCACAAAGTTCCAACGACTCTGGTTGTGTTGAGTGCAATTTCGGTGGTTTCGTTGCCACTGCAAATTCTGGCCATGCCAAAGTCTGATATTTTCGGGTTCATATCGGAGTCCAGCAATATGTTACTAGCTTTAAGATCTCTGTGGATTATTCTTAACCGAGAATCTTGATGAAGATAGAGGAGTCCTCTAGCAATTCCATTTATAATATTGTAGCGCTTAGGCCAGTCCACAGTGGCGCTTTTAATCTTATCTGCAATAAAACCATTCCCAAATAAGTTTCTTTTTTTTTCTATCACAGGGCAGAGCATAATAGGTGTTATTTGTTAAAAAAATTAAATATTTCCCAAATATTTTTTTACTAACCGAAGATGAAGTAGTCCAAACTATGGTTGGATAGGTATTCATAAACCAACAACTTCTCCTCTTGGTGAATGCAACAACCGAGGAGCTTCACCAGGTTTCGATGTTGAAGTTTCGCGATACACAAGAGCTCATTCTTGAACTCATCGAATCCTTGTGTCGATTTCTTAGACAGCCTCTTCACAGCTATCTCTTGATTGTCATGCATTAATCCCTGATGGATATGAAATCAGATTGAGTAACTAATTATGAAATGTTCGTAATTAATTTGGTAATTACTGTTGTTACCTTGTAGACATGTCCAAAACCACCTTGTCCAAGCATGTTGAAAGGGGAGAAGTTATTAGTGGCAATGGCTATTTCTGAAAATTCAAATTGCGGAAGCTCATACTCTTCTATTTTAGTGGAGAGACTATTAGTCTCTCTTACTAATTTGGCTGCAAATAATAAAACATAACAAGATCAAGCTTCAATATTATATATAATCCTTCAATCATTTAATTATATGTGAGGTTTTACTATTATTAAAGAGTTTTCACGCTAAATTTCGTGTACTTTTATATAATTATATTTTGATTAGTTGATTGAAGATTGATAAATTATAAACGGGGTACTAAAATAGAAATATTTTTTTCTGCAATACTATTTCTAATATTATATTTATTAGAGTAGGCTGTAGTTTTTGTACTATTTATAATAATGAAGAGTAATACGAATAGAATGATTATTCTTAATGGCTTCAACTATCATATGTGGAAATGAAATTAATAACCGAAGGTTAAACTAATAACTCTCGGTTTTTCTCATTGAAGAAAACCCGAGAACTAGAGGACATCTTTCGGTAAATACACAATTATTTTTAACGACGGAGTCAATACCGAGGGATGGCGACAGTTACCTTAACTCTCGGATTTTAGTCTATACCGAAAGATATGGGCTCAAAACCGAGAGTTTTAACTCTCGGTTTTGACCATTTTTTTACCAGTGAAAGATGAAAGATATTCTTTAAGTCAAAGATTATAATTTATCTGTGTTTGAGTCATCCTCAAATGTGTGGCTACATTAAGAATGAATGATAATGTTATCAACAATGTTAGTGAATGTTAGTGAATAGATACACGCGAAAAGTCTGGATAAAACTTGAAAAGTTATTGCTCGGAAGATCGATAACACCAAATTATTTATGATCAAGTAGATGATGAGCTTGAAGTATTAAGATGGAAAAACTATATCCGATCACTTGAATACGTTTCACGAGATTATTAATCAGTTGGCTGAATTGAGTATCAAGTGTGATGATGAAGTGTAAGAGTTATGCTTCTTAGTACACTAACGGATTAATTAATGAGAGACGTTCATAATGTTATTGTCTAACTCAATCGAAAATAGTATTTTTTACTATGAAGGTAGTAAAGAGTAGTGTCTTCAATGAAGATATTAGAAGAAAATTACAAAAAAATTTGTCGTATTATGATGTTCTACTTACTGAAAGAAGAGGGAAGACTAAGAGTAAATGCCCAAATGAGAAGTAAAAGCAAAAACACATTTAGTAACAATTCTTACACAAAGTGTTATCATTGTAACAAAATGGACATATCAAGAAATTTTACCAATTGTTTTTAAGAGAGAACAAAAATACAAATAATAAAGAAAGAAAAATCAATAACAGTGATAAATATGAGAAAACCAATGTGGCCACCGATGATTTCGGTAATTTGTATGATGGTGATGTTAATATCGCTTGTCAAAAGACTAGTTGATTGATTAATAACGACATTTCAATACATGCCACATTGTGAAAGAAGATCTTCATCTTCAACAAATAGATGTTAAAACTAATTTTATTAATGATGATTTGAATGAAGAGATTTAAATGCGACAACCATAAGGCTTTGAAATCAAAGGAAAATATGAGCTTGTGTATAAGCTTTAGAAGAGTCTATATGCTTTGAAATAGGCTCCAAGACAATGATACAAGAAGTTCAATAACTCCATTAAAAGTAAAAATATTTTGAAGTGTGAAGCTGATCATTGTTGCTATATCAAGATGTTTGATAAATCATACATTATTTTGTTCATCTACGTTAATGACATATTGATTGTTGGAGCAAATTTGTATGAGATTAACAAACTAAAGAAAGAATTGTCTGAGAAGTTTGCAATGAAGGATTTAGGTGCTGCAAAACAAATCATTGGGATGAGATTTATTTAGAGATAAATAAGTTCTCAAACTTTCACAAGAAAAAAGTATGTGAAAAAAGTTCTCAGTAGATTCAACTTGTACGATGTAAAACAAGTTATTACCCTCTTAGTTAGTCACTTTAGACTATTTAAAAATCAACCGTCTTCAATAGAGGATGAAAAAAAAGTACAAGGTCATCGTTCCGTATGTGATGGTTTGCATAAGACTAGACATAACACATACAGTGAAAGTTGTTAGTAGACTCATGAGCAACCCGGGTAGACAATATTGAGAAATAGTAAAGTGCATACTACGATATTTAAGAGGAAGTATGAGTCTCGCTTTGTGTTTTCGAAAGTCTAATATTAGTTTGGACAGATATAGTGATGTTGACAATGGTGGTGATGTTGATAGTAGAAAGAGCGTAACATGGTAGATCTATACTCTGGGAGGTACTAAAATCAGTTGAGTTTCAAAATTGTATAAGATTGTTGTTCTTTCTAGTTGCAAGGTGGAGTATGCTGTTGTGATAGAGATTGCTAAGGAGATGATGTGGTTGCAATTTTTTTTGCGAGAATTTGGTCAAGACTACCAGGAAAGTGTGTTGCGATGCGACAATCAGAGTTCCATTTATTTGGTAAAGAATCCAGTTTATCATGGTATGACAAAACATATACATGTTCGTTATAATTTATCCGATCAACTATAGAAGATGGAGTGTCAACTCTTGAGAAGATTCCCAAGAGTGAGAATCCAACTAATATGCTGACAAAAACTCTGAAAAATGAGAAATTGAAGTTGTGTGCAACTTTAGTTGGTCTTCTTCGTTAAGGCATCAGATGGAGAGCCGCTACCGATCGAGAGATGTTGAAGTTAGTCTCCAAATGGGAGATTGTTGAGTTATAAAGTCTACACTTATAATAAACTCTACAATAGTTAATTAGAGTTTATTGAGTTTGTATTTGAGTTTGGACATTACCAAGAGTTATTTAGGTTTATTATTTGAATGTTACCCTATAGTTAATACAAAATTTTAGAGAGATAAAGTGTGAGGTAAAAATTATGTAATTTTTTTTTCTTTATGGTGAAATCTTGTGCCGGTTAAAATGAACGTACCTTATTTGAGTGAATCACTATAAATCTGTGTTTCTTGTGTTCTTATTTTTACGTTTTTATAGATCATTTCAAGTAAAAATCAGATTTGGGGGATCCAAATCCTAACAATGATTTAAATAGTTTAATGTCCTTGTGAAAAGGCAAAATGACGCAAATTTAAGTGTATTTAGACGGATAATAATGGTGAGTACCGTGATCTTTTTGATGAGTATTGCAGAAAACAAAGAATTGACATAAAAAAACACCTATGAATACACCTTAGTTAAATGGTTTAGTGGAGGGGATGAACCGAACATTATTTGAAAGGATGCGATGTTTGTTTTTGCAATCACATCTTTCGAGGTCTTTTTAGAGTGAGACTTTGATTAAAGTGATACATTTTTTAATCTCACGCCGTGCGTTCCTTTAAATTTTGTGTGCCAGATAAGATATGGTCGAAAAATGAAGTTTCTTATTATGACCAACCTTGGCTAAAATTGTGTATCTCTGTATTCTATTTTGATGGATTTATTGAAGTTTTATTAGGTTATAAACGAGAAAAAAATAGCTACAATGTTTTCCGCTCTCCTAATCCTAGGTCTAGGTGAATATTATATATAATCTTTCATCGTTTATATATATATATATGGTTTACCTCTTCTCATAATCCAGAAGAAAACGATCATGGATATAGCTATGACAATGACTGCTGCTGCTGTGATGAGTATGATCTTCATCATTCTCTTTTTTTTCCCGCTTGTGTTTTCTCCCAGGTTCACTTTCGACCGACAAAAACAACCCAAAATCAGAACCTGTCGGATTATATCTATACAGAGAGAGAGAGAGAGAGAGAGAGATGACAATTAACATACCCAGTTCGGAATGAGCCAATTTGAGAAAGATATCTTGGCCGTTGCCGACCTGATACTGCCGTATATCAATCAAATCGTTGAACCACAAAAGGCAACCGCTTCCTCCATTTCTGACGTCGGTATTAGCATAAGCTGTGCAAGAGCGATTCTTCAAGCATAAACCTTGGCAATCATTTAAATTCATGGTTTGATCGAACCATGACTCTCTCGTATCGGGCAATTTGACGTTCGAGTATCTTAAGAATCCGTCATTCTTCAGCAAATCTGTTTTACGAACGCAGCCGTGGGTCCAATCAGCTCCGTCCCACTCCGTCTGTGATTTTGGTTTGAATCCAGGCAAACACCCGCACAGAGGAGAATTGTCTTCGATGGTGCAGATCCCATAGGATCCACAAACAGCGAATCGATCGCAATTATCCATCTGGGTCGTCTGATACATCATCCAGTTATTTTCCTTAGCAATCCACACATATTTCTGTACAAACAAGAAAAGAAAAAAGAAAAGAAAAGAAAATTTAGTACAGTATTTGTGAGGAGAAAGAAAGTTATTTTCAATGTGTATGTAATTAATTCAGTACATGGAGGATTCCTAATGGATTGAGAATCATTCTAGTGATCACGGCAGAGTTGATCAATTGAAATTCATAATAGATTTCTTCATTCTTGAAGACGAAATCGTATGTGTAAACCGTATTTGGATTCAAGCTTGGCATCCCGCTGAATTGAAGTCCATTCCAATGACCGCCCCGGAACTGGATCTGTGATCCCTTCCTCAGGAACATTTGTGGAAACCCGGCAATCTCAAGGCGATTTGTGTATTCCCCCGGAGATGGATCGTCGTCGGATTTCCAGGAGGTAAGATACCGATTCAATCCTGAAGACAAATTTGCGCCGTACTTCATTCCCGGTAAGAATGTATTCCCAGGATAGTCAAAGCTCTGCCAGAGAAAATCCTTGGTGACAGAATCACTAATGACGAGATTTCCTGTGTCCAGAAGCTGGAGCACTGATGGATTGGTAGATGGCAGAGGTGGGTCCGATGACCAGAAGACGGACCCATTTGAATTGTGGAGTACGATGAAGCCGGTGGAGTTGAATGTCAGTTTTCCGGATTTATCGGAGGAGACAGGTCTGGCTCTATTCGCAACCCAAACGACGGTTAGGGCGGAAATGTTCTTGTACCAAATTCCGACGTAACGATTTCTGGAACTGCCGGGGCTGAAGAATCCGAGCTCGAACCTGGCTCCGGGAGAGATTATGGTGTTGTGGCCATCTGGCCCATCTGTAATAGACTGGCCCGCAAACAGAGTGTTTTTTAGGGAAAGAGAGAACGATGAGAAGAGAGAGAACAAAATGAAAATGAAGTAGGTGATGATCATGGTGGCGTTAATTAGTAAATCAATCACTGTTGGTTTGATACTAACAAGGTATTTTGTATGTTGGGATCTCTTCCAAGATAGATACATGAGATGTTTTCTTCTTATTTTGGTTACTTCCTTTCTTGTAGTTCCCATTTCATGGGCAGACAGAGTTTTCCTTTCATCGTTTGATAGAGAGAACGATTTAGAAATTAGAGTTCAAAAGGAAATTAAGGAAGATTTGACTGAAAAAAAATTAAGAAAAAAATAAATAAAATTTATTTATATTTTTTTTTATAAATTGATAATAGAATTAATATTAGATAATAATAATAATAAATATTAGTTAATTTAGACTTAATTAATAAAAATCTCTCACTCTTTTTCATTTGTTCATTTAAATTGAACAATTCAAGTTCATTCATATAAAAAAAAATTAAGTTGAATTTATGTTCTTTTATACCATCATTTGTGCACACCAATACCTTCATATTTTAATATTCAAATTGCTCATAAAAATATGAATTATCATTTTATCCAAGTTAAGACCAGACTCACTAGCAACAGTTGAGAATGAGATTACAAAAATATCTTTAATAATAATTGAAATAATTAGTTACTTAGTTTCATTCATTTCTAAGGTTTCAAAAGATTAAAATTTTGATTGAATTTTTTTCCAATTTTATTGAGATGACATATATTGAATAATATTATATTATAATTGTATTTTGATTTAATTTTTAAAAATTATATTTTTATAATTAAATTAATATTAAATCAATTTTTTTTATAAGTATTATATATATAGGGTGTTCCGGTTAATACCGGTTTTGCCTCTTATTTTACAAATCTGTTAATAATATCGGTTTTACTAGTTCTGTTCTATCGTTTTGGTCGGTTTCGGTCGGGTTTAACTAGGAATCAATAATTCAATTTTTTAAATTAAGTAATAATTTTATATAATAATTTTTTTTAAATTATTGTTTGCATTTTCCTATTATACTATTCTCTATCCTTTTATATATTATAATATAATATATTATTATTAAAATATTTTATATTATTATAATATATTTTATTAATATATTTAAAAATATATTATAATATATAATTTTATTATAATAATATAATATATTTTATATATATTGTTAGTTTTTTATATGTTTATAAAGAAAATTCAAATTCATGTGATCAGTGTTGATCAAAGGTCATACTTAAAGTTAAAACACTAAACTAAATGAATGTTAAAAACGTCAAATTTTAATTTGTTTATTATTTTGATTTTATTAATTTATAATTTCACGTGTATCTATAAAAAATAATTTTACATATTTTAATGAAATTATTTTAATTTTTTTAAATTTATTTTTTTAAAATTTTATATAAATTATAATGTGTTTTAAAAATAATTCTATAAAAATTATAATTTAAAATTTAAAAATAATTTTTTTTATAGATTATTAAATATTATTTATAATATATCTTATTTATAAAATAACTAATACAAATTATAAAATACAATTAAATTATTACTAATTAAAACGTTAGAAAAATAAGTAAACCGAAAACCGAACCGGTTAATCGGAACTGCTAGAACCGGTTAACCAATAAACCGTTAAAATGAAACCGGTTAACTATCGGTTGAGTTGGTTACCAGTTTTCCTTTTTTTTGCACGGTCCTAATTATATATATATATTAATTTATTTTATACTATTTTGGTATATGTCGATATACCAAAATTTTAAAAATCGCATATTTTTACCGTATAAATAATTTTGGTATCGATATAATTTCTTATAATAAGTTTTCTAAACCTACTCAACCTCGGTAGTTTTTTTTTTTTTTTTTTAATTTGCATAAGCATCAGAGTTAGTTTTAAGTTTCACTTTTTCTTTTGTATTCTTTATTACCAATTCAAACTATAATTTGTTGGTGATTTCATAAATATTCTAAAAAGATGACAATGACAGTTTTCTATAATATCTACTTAAAATAAGTTTGATTTCATTTATCATACCATATTTAAGATTTAAGGCTAGTGATATCGATTAGTCAAATCCCAATTATTCATAATTTATATTCAAAATTGGTTGTGTTTAAAATATTTTAATTTAGCAATTTTTTATTAATTATTATTATTGTGTATTTCATATTTTAATTAATTTTTTTAAATATATAAATCAATCAGATGTTTAAATAAGGTTTTCATAAACTTTGTAAAAATTTATTATGAACTTTTTTTCATTTATTATTTTCCAAAAAATAACTTTAACTACATGTTATTATTAAATATATCATATTCTAATTAATAAACAACTTAATAATTTAACTGTTAACATATTTTTTTTAAAATAATATTTTTAAAATAAATAATAATAAAATATTTAAATTATTTCCTCCAATAAATTATTTTGTACTTTAAAAAAATCTTATTTCTTTAAAAATAATAAATCATTTTATATAAAAATAACAAATTTACTAATTTTGCAGTATATATTGTATTTATTATTCTAAACAATTTTTTAAATATAATATTTTTGATTGAATTAAAATAAAATAAATAATTTTATATAATATAATAAATTTAAACTAATATACAAAATATATAAAAAAAATATTATTCTAAACAGAATTATTTTAAATTAATATTCAACATATATAATTTTAAAATTTGTAATATAATATTAAAAAACATAAATATAATTTTAAATTTTTATATGTAAATAAGTTAAAATAAAATAATAATGTAAAATTATATTAAATTAATATTCAACATATATAATTTTAAAATTTCATATGTAACTAAGTTAAAATAAAATAAAAATGTAAAATATTTTTTACAACAAAATTACTTATTATTTTTAAAAATAGTTATATAATATAATTTTTTGACTAATTATATAATAAAATTATCAAAAACTAAATAAATAATGAATAATGTCTTACTTTATAATATCTTAATAATTAAATAATTAAGATATTTTATTAAATTAAATTACTAAACAATAAATAAATAATTTTATAATAATTGAAAATAATTTTTCAAAAAACAATTAATTTAAAATAATACTTAAAATATAAAAAACATATTAATTTTAAAATAATTATTCTAAATTAAAGTAATTATTTAAAATTTTTCTAAAATATTATAATAATAAAGATATTTATTATTAGAATTTTTTAATTATTTAAATAAAAATATAATTAATTACCATAATTAATATACAATTATTAAAAATCTATAATATATTAAATAATTTTGATTTAGTTTATAATTTTTTTTAATAATATTTAATGAAAAAGATTTAAAAATATTTTTTTATTATAAGTGTATATATTCTTAGCTAATTATAACTTATAAATACAATCATTAATTATAAAAATATAGTAAATTATTAAATAATTTTGAATATAATAAATAATATATTAAAAATAAAGTTATAATAAAAATTAAATAAATTATATATATATATATATATATATATAAGATAAAAATAAAATTTATTAATAATAATTAAAAACAAATTTATGAATAAATAAATTTAAATGTTTTTCTAAATTTTATAATTATTAAAAAAATACTTATAAAAAAAGATAAATAATTCAAATAATAATTATTTAACTTTGATTTTATTATATTAGTTATTTTTATAAATATCACAACTCTTCATATTATTTTATATATGATATTTATAATGTATTATCTTTAAAAAATATATAAAATATCTTGTTAATCATTTTCATGATTAGAGAGATCGGTGAAGACTTGTTATTATTTTAAGAATACAAAATAATTTAATATTTAAGTGTTGGAAACTATAAAATAATTTAATATATAAGTGTTTGAAACTACAAAATAAAATAAAATTAAAAGTAGTAATCTTTCTCCAAAATAGACCAAATATTCTACAAAATCAATATTGTTGAAACTATGTACAATGATAGTGGATTCTTTCAGATTAATACTCTCAATTAGTTGTACATATTCTGAATTGAGATTTGTTTTATTGATATAGTTAATAGTTTCAAAATGGGTTGAGTTGACGAAAAATAATTAATCCTACAAAGTTGTGAGTAAAAATAATTACAACTAAGATGTTTATGGAATTGTTTAGACATTTGGTAATTTCAATTTAAATGAATCTCTATTATCGGTTCAAAATGGTGCATGTATATAAAATAGTTAAGAAATGTGTTAGTGTCGCGAAAGGAAGGGAATAAAGTTGTGGCATATTATGTATGCAACTTTGATATATGAGTGAGAATTAAAAAAATTAAAATTCTATGAGAAATATATTTGATATTTTATGACTATTATCACTAGAGAAACTAGCATTTAGTCCGTGTATTTGCACGATTAATAATATAAAAAACCGTGAAAAAAAATTATGGATAATATTTTTAATTTTATTTTTAACCGTTTTAAGTTTATGGGTGAGTCAACCCACAATCCGACCCAAGTATCCATTTAATATATATATATATATATATTAGTTAGTTAAAAAATTGAATTTATATTAATGTTAAAACGTACCGCGTTCATCAAATTTAGTGTTAAATTTAAAATATAAAGTCTTAGTAGCTTCGTTGGTAAAAGGTTGTACTTGTTTTTATTATGTTGCAAGTTTGAAACATACCTCTAACATTTTTAATTTTATTTTTAACCGTTTTAAATTTAAGACGGGTCAACCCACAATCCGACCCAAGTATCCAAATCAACCACAACTCTCGACCCGGCAATCCGGACACTTTAAAAATTATATATATATAGATTAGTTAGTTAAAAAGTTGAACTTATATTAATGTTAAAACGTCCCGCGTTTATCAAATTTGGTGTTGAATTTAAAAAATAAAATCTTAGTAGTCTAGTTGGTTAAGAGTTGTACTTGTTTTGTTAGGTTGCAAGTTCGAAACATACCTTTAGCATTTTTAATTTTATTTTTAACCGTTTTAAATTTAAAAGCGGGTCAACCCACAATCCGACCCAAGTATCACTTTAAAAATTAAGCATCATTATATATATATATATATATATATATATATATATATATATATATATATATATATATATATATATATATATATATATATATATATATATATATATATATATATATATATATTAATATATATATTAATGAGAAATGTCACAATGACTCATTTGTTTATCTCATTTATTTGATAAAATGGGATAGAAGATAAAAAAAATAAAAAAAAAAAAAAAAAAAAAAAAAAAAAGTTAAAAATGCAACTTAAGAAAGAGTTTTATAAGAAAGATTTATAAGGTGAATACTCGAAATCCAAATTGAGATTTTGGAGAGAATGAACAATTTAAAAATTATACCTAAAGTCAATAGTGATATATTAAGAAACTCTTTCATTTGTTCAACATAGATAATGCTAGACGTCTATGTCACAGCATTCCAATAAGGATAGAGTTCCATATTACATTCAAATGCAGTTGGGTTACTCATTGCATATCAGGTTCAATAAACTTACCTCCTCCTCCTCCTTCTTCCATGTTGTTATTTGAATACTCTGTTGCTTCATTTACAAACTGGTTTATTTCCAATCTATGTATATATAGCAACTGTTAAATCATATCAAAATAACCTTCAGTAAAGCTGTATGAAGAAGTTTCTACAGCTCGCTCACCAGCGATTAAATTAACCTTCAGTTATTTTTTCCAAAAAATAAAAAGAAACTTCTATAGCTTTCTTTTTTAAAGAAAATAAATGTTTCTAAGAAACATCAAGTCCTTGAGCATGTTTTCTATCTGGCGGTTACTGTTGTCACAGTCAACTGGTTGTTTGAGAACACAACATCCTGACCACCATTACTAGAAGATTCCCCGGATCCAACATTCCTTTCTGCAAAGTATCCGGGCTTCTTAGGCTGAGCCAATGGTATGTCGCTGCACAGCATCGGCACGACAGATGACATTGAAGGCCTGTCCTCCGGGGATTGTTGCACACAAAGCAACCCAATGTTAATGCACCTCAACACCTCCCTCGGGTCCAATGTTTTTTCCAACACCGGCTCACTCAGTTCCAACTCTCTTCCTTCATTCAAAAGATTCCAGGCCTGAAATTATTCAACAATTAACCATTACAATCTTAGAATGTTGAAGAAAAGAAATATGAAATCTAGTAATGGTATTCTTACATGTCCTAGAAGGTTTAGTTCGTGGTCTGGATGAGTGAAGCCACGGTTTTTCTTTCCGCATATGATCTCTAGTGTCAGCACACCGAAGCTAAATACGTCTGACTTTTGTGAAAATATCCCGTCAATGGCATATTCAGGGGCCATGTAGCCACTGCATTCAAATATGGATTGAAAGATTTATATATAATAAGATTAAATCAATTAAACATAAGAATAATATGCTCACAAAGTTCCGACGACTCTGGTTGTGCTGAGTGCGGTTTCGGTTTCATTGCCACTGAAAATTCTGGCCATGCCAAAGTCTGATATTTTCGGGTTCATATCGGAGTCCAGCAATATGTTACTAGCTTTAAGATCTCTGTGGATTATTCTTAACCGAGAATCTTGATGAAGATAGAGGAGTCCTCTAGCAATTCCATTTATAATATTGTAGCGCTTAGGCCAGTCCACAGTGGCGCTTTTAATCTCATCTGCAATAAAACCATTCCCAAATAAGTTTTTTTTTTTTTTTTTTTTTTTTCCTATCACAGGGCAGAGCATAATAGGTGTTATTAATTGGAATTAAATATTTCCCAAATATGTTTTTTACTAACCGAAGATGAAGTAGTCCAAGCTATGGTTGGATAGGTATTCATAAATCAACAACTGCTCCTCTTGGTGAATGCAACAACCGAGGAGCTTCACCAGGTTTCGATGTTGAAGTTTCGCGATACACAAGAGCTCATTCCTGAACTCGTCGAATCCTTGTCTCGATTTCTTAGACAACCTCTTCACAGCTATCTCCTGATTGTTAGGCAGTAATCCCTGATGGATATGAAATCAGATTGAGTAACTAATTATGAAATTTTCTAATTGGATTTGGTAATTACTGTTGTTACCTTGTAGACTTGTCCAAACCCGCCTTCTCCAAGCATATTGAAAGGGGAGAATTTATCAGTGGCAATGGCTATTTCTGAAAATTCAAATTGCGGAAGCTCATACTCTTCTATTTTAGTGGAGAGGCTGTTAGTCTCTCTTACTATTGTGGCTGCAAATAATAAAACATGTCAAGATCAAGCTTCAATATCATATATAATCCTTCAATCATTTATATATATATTAACTGGGGATTGAGTTTGGTTTAATAATATATAATAGTAGCTTGGAGGAAACAAGAAATGAGACAGATAGAGGAAGATAAAGACAAGCCTAAATTTTATTTTATTTTTACTTTAATTACTTTCTCTCCCCTTTTTAGATATCAAGGTCTCTTTTTAGATATGTAGGTTTAAATATTTTTAGCATGAGTAAATATACATTTTATATGTATGTGATAATATTATTTTTGAAAATTTAGATGATTTGTTAGAGTGTAACCCATTATATAGTGAATGGCGGCCTAAGATCGTGGTGTTTTACTCTTGTTAGAGTGTTTTTCACATTAAGTCTCGTGTCTTTTTATATTATATTTTGATAGGTTTATTGAAGATTGATAAGTTATATATAGACATTAAAATAGAAATAATGTTTTCCAACTCTACTATATAATCTTTCATCATTTATATATATATATATATATATATATATATATGGTTTACCTCTTCTCATAATCCAGAAGAAAACGATCATGGATATAGCTATGACAATGACTGCTGCTGCTGTGATGAGTATGATCTTCATCATTCTCTTTTTTTTCCCGCTTGTGTTTTCTCCCAGGTTCACTTTCGACCGACAAAAACAACCCAAAATCAGAACCTGTCGGATTATATCTATACAGAGAGAGAGAGAGAGAGAGAGAGAGATGACAATTAACATACCCAGTTCGGAATGAGCCAATTTGAGAAAGATATCTTGGCCGTTGCCGACCTGATACTGCCGTATATCAATCAAATCGTTGAACCACAAAAGGCAACCGCTTCCTCCATTTCTGACGTCGGTATTAGCATAAGCTGTGCAAGAGCGATTCTTCAAGCATAAACCTTGGCAATCATTTAAATTCATGGTTTGATCGAACCATGACTCTCTCGTATCGGGCAATTTGACGTTCGAGTATCTTAAGAATCCGTCATTCTTCAGCAAATCTGTTTTACGAACGCAGCCGTGGGTCCAATCAGCTCTGTCCCACTCAGTCTGTGATTTTGGTTTGAATCCTGGCAAACACCCGCATAGAGGAGAATTGTCTTCGATGGTGCAGATCCCATAGGATCCACAAACAGCGAATCGATCGCAATTATCCATCTGGGTCGTCTGATACATCATCCAGTTATTTTCCTTAGCAATCCACACATATTTCTGTACAAACAAGAAAAGAAAAGAATTTAAAATTTAGTACAGTATTTGTGAGGAGAAAGAAAGTTATTTTCAATGTGTATGTAATTAATTCAGTACATGGAGGATTCCTAATGGATTGAGAATCATTCTAGTGATCACGGCAGAGTTGATCAATTGATATTCATAATAGATTTCTTCATTCTTGAAGACGAAATCGTATGTGTAAACCGTATTTGGATTCAAGCTTGGCATCCCGCTGAATTGAAGTCCATTCCAATGACCGCCCCGGAACTGGATCTGTGATCCCTTCCTCAGGAACATTTGTGGAAACCCGGCAATCTCAAGGCGATTTGTGTATTCCCCCGGAGATGGATCGTCGTCGGATTTCCAGGAGGTAAGATACCGATTCAATCCTGAAGACAAATTTGCGCCGTACTTCATGCCTGGCAAGAATGTATTCCCAGGATAATCAAAACTCTGCCAGAGCAAATCCTTGGTGACAGAATCACTAATGACGAGATTTCCTGTGTCCAGAAGCTGGAGTATTGATGGATTGGTAGATGGCAGAGGTGGGTCCGATGACCAGAAGACGTACCCATCTGAATTGTGGAGTGTGACGAAGCCGGCGGAATTGAATGTGAGTATTCCGGTGGCTTTATCGGAGACAGGTCTGTCTCTGTTGGCAACCCAAACGACGGTTCCGGCGGAAATGTTCTTGTACCAAATTCCGACGTAACGATGTCCTGACCTGCCGGGGCTGAAGAATCCGAGCTCGAAGCTGCCTCCGGGAGAGATTATGGTGTTGTGGCCACCATCTCTAATAGACTGGCCTACATACAGAATGTCTTGGGAGAGAGATGATGATGAGAAGAGACAAAAGAAAATGAAGTAGGTGATGATCATGGCGTTCAATTGCTGTTTGATAAAGGAAAATGGCTGCGTTACTTATAATATTCATATATATAACAAACCTAGATGGTCAATTAAAAAATATATATTTGGAAAAAGTTAGAAGAATCAATCTTGCATTGAAGTAACGAAATTCACGAGCCTTTCTCTTTGATATATATTGTTTTATATGGATGGACCAAGTGACAATGTCACAACGGGCAGACATTATGGTTCTTTTAGATGTGATTTATCAGTTAATGAATCTCCATTTGAATAATGTTTTTTCTAGTCCATACTGTAATGTTGGCCTTTATTCATTATGAATTGTGTTCTTAAGGTATTTTGTTGGGAGCTCTTTCAAGATTTTTTTGAAGAAGAATTCTAAATATTTCCTCTAATTTGGCATGGAAGATTATGATGATTTCTTCTTCTTTTGGTTTCTTTATTTCTTGTACATCCGATTCCATGAGTGTGCGTAGTGTGTTTCCTTATATTATATTATACCAGAGATCCATACAAAATATAACAAGTGCATTAATGCGAGTTTTGTCATAAAATTTTTATGAAAAAAAATATATTTAGAGGTAGCAAAGCATTTATAGTTCTTCTATGCGGGTAATTGAATTGTTAAGAGTTTGTTTATTTGTTATTCTTTATTAAAAGTTAATCTTTATTTATTGGTGATTTCATATATATTCTAATAAGATGACAATGTATCTCTATAATATTTACTGAAAATAAGTTTGATTTCATTTATCATACTATATTTAAAGCTAGTAAAATTGTTTACATATACAAATTACAAAACATTAAATCAATTAGGTAAATCCCAGTTATTCATAATTTATACTCAAAATTGGTTGTGTTTAAAAGATTTTAATTAATATTTTCTTATTAGTTATTATTATTATTATTATTATTATTATTATTATGTATTTGTATTTCATATTTTTTTATAAAAATAACAAATCTACTAATTGTGTATAGGATATATTGTATAAATTATTCTAAACAGTTTTTTTTAATATAATATTTTGATTGAAATAAAATAAATTTAAATTAATATATAAAATATGATATTTTATTCAAGTATAATAATTAGTTATTTAATACAAAACATATAAAAATCCCTAATCATTTTAAATCAAAAGTCTGTAAAATATTAAAAAAATGATATTTAAAAATTAGTTTAAAAAATAAAATATTTTATTAAGATAACAACGACAAACAAATAAATAGATGTATAATTAAATTATATTTTATATTATTATCTCATTTGAATTAATATTTTAATATATATTAACACAATTATCTCAGATCCAAATTCAAAGTGCTTCAAAGCTGGATTATGTTATATTATGATAATTTTGATGATGAAAATTTTTTGACCAAAATAAAACCTATATTTGTGTATAATCTCTAGCATTTGAAATAAACATCTAAATTATTAAAATAAACAAATTATGGTGACTGGACTTTCTTCCTTTCATCCAAATGATAGAAAATATAAGTGAATGTTGTGTTTATGAAAAAAAAATATACAAACTTTCATTTCCATTAACTTTTAATCCAAGAAAAAAAAAACTAATTGATCTTTTACATTCTCTTAGGAAAAATAAAGATTGAATAATTTTTGATTTAAAAAAATAAAACTCATTAATTCTGACATTCGGTTGTACTAAACAAACTAAGTCTAGAAATAAACTTAAGACTTCGTATATGACTTTTTTTTTTCATTTATGAAAAATAAGAGATGTTTTAGTCTCTTTAATTTAGTAAAAAAATGTGCTAACTATCATTAAAAAAACCAAAGTTATAGGTCTCGTTTCTTTTTCTAGCTTCGTTATTTTTAAATTTTAATACTTTAAATTTGATTTAATTTTAGAAAGTGTTTTTTATTTTAATAAACCGGGAACTTTGACTTTAGAATTTAGAAGGTACGTCACTTAATTTTTCTCGAAAACTAAAAAAATATTTTATATATTTAAACGCGTTTTTATATATTTGTTTTGCAATTCAAGACTTGGTTATACTCGACAGAGTTTTCGCATTTACTCATTTGTGTTATTATCATTACGGTCTCTACTTTAAATTTTTGACCTAATTTTTAAATTTATTATTTACATTTTTATTTTAAAAATTATTTAAATTCAAATCATAAAAGATATAAAAATTGAATGAATTTAAATTGTACATGTGGATAGAATTATATTGAATTTTGCACCTTAAAAAATAAACTAACAAAAGTTAGTTTTCAATAAATCATGTAAAAAAATATTTTTTAGAATTTTTTAAAAAGCAATTTGTATATAAAAGTACCTAATAAAATACTTAAAAAGGAACAAACTTGTCTTAATGAAAACATTTGTTCTATTTTATTTTTAGAAATTATTTAAAAATATTTAATATTTTTTTAGATTTTTTAAAAATCAAATAAAATCTTAAAAGGCTAAAAATATTTAAATATTAAAAGCAAGACAAATAAGCTCTAAGGGACAACGAGTCGGGCTTTTGCGGGTCATGGTTATAGGCTCCTGAGCACGGGTTGGCCCGGGTCAACGGGCCAATCATGAAGTCTTCTCTGTTTCGATCATGGACAGAAGTCGGGCGTACCGGCGTTGCTCGGTCGATGGACGGATTGCATCAGTTATGGACACAAAAATAGATCAAAGAACAATGAATCAACTCAGCACCAGGAGCTGAGTTTTGACCGAGATACACTTCATAATCAACCTCCTAACTTCTTCTTTTTTTCAATTTTCATTTAAAGTCCTTAATTCTAAAATCAAACTTATAGAAAGCTTTGTTCTTTATTAAGAACTTGTCTACAATAACACAAAACTTTCTTAATCCAATTTGACTTTTGAGCTTACATAAACATTTCTTATACTAATTGGAACTAAATCCAATTGACCAAAATTAGTCTTAGGACAGTTCCATGTCATTTAAAAAAATTCAAAACCAATAAGTTTTAAAAAAATTATGAATTTGGTCAAAAATTAAATCAAATCTTTCGGGATTGATTTAACATTTTTTAGGTTGTTATTCTTGAGCTAGATAAACAACTCAATTTTTTTTAATCAAAATTGAGTTTTTTAGTTTTGATTTAAGGTGAATTGACTAAATTCAATTGGATAGAAATCTTCTAAATGATATTAGGATCAATCTTTAAATTGAAAAATAATACCGTATATAAGAACCCAAAAAGTCAAGAACTCAAATATAAATTTTTAAATTTGTTTAAAACTTGAATTACAACGTACAGTAACTGGAATATTACAATCGATTGAAACCAACTTATATGATGTTATTGCAACTTATGGGTGGATTAAAATATCTTTTAGTCCACTCTTTCAAAAATTTCTTCAAAACAAGAGCTTCAAAGTTTAAACTTTAATAGCGGATTTAAGTTTAGGAGTTATTTTCTTCATTTTTTTTTGTCGAAATGTCCAGAGGAGCCCTTTTATAATCAGCACGAGCCACACAAATAGTTAAGGCGTTTGAATTTGGAATAAATGTCATTAAGCTTATAACTTCTTCAACTAAATTATATATTTTCTGTCAGTTCACGGTCTAGGGTTGTAGAGAAAATGATCATATCTTGGTAATCATTTCGACTTTTGAAATTTTGTAATTTTTCAAATAAATCGACTGAAGGTTATCTACACGAGGAAGAAGACAAGGATGGCATTCGGGCGATCTCCAGATGCAGGGGCGAGGCCAGGATTTGAAACCTACCCGGGCTAATTTTTTATTAAAAAAATCTATCCGGGCTAGTTTTATAGTTTGCTGTCACCAATGCCTTTTAGCGACGAAAAATAGCCTTTTAGCGACGGAAAATAACCAATAACGAAAGTAAATTACCGTCGTTATTGATAAAATACATAAGGCTCCCCGGGCTACAGCCCGGGCCAGCTTGCATTTGGCTCCGCCCCTGTCCAGATGTTTGATGGGAGTTCCGGTTCCGGTTTTCCAGTTCCGTGCTTGGGTTTACTGAGCGCATGGGTCTGCTACTGCCTCCGCGTGGTCTGGCTTGGGTTCGCGTTTGGGTCCGGCCATTTATCTTAGGCATGTTTCGTATAGGTCTAATGGCTTAGGGCCATATGGTTTTCACTCATTTTTTTTTATTTATATCTTACGGAACATATATAAATTATATGGTGTTCGCTTAAACGACTATCATTTATTATATTATATTAATATTTTAAAAAAATAAAAGTATTAATAATATATCTTATTTAGACTTTTCTTGCAATTAATATTTGTTTACATTTTCATTTTATTTTTAAATAATCCGAATTTATTATTTCAAAATTTATTAATACAATATTGTTTTCCAAAATAATTATTTATTTAAAATCCATGGCAAGTAATGAGTCCGTTAAAAATATTTAGATATCAATTTCGGTAGCTCGAAATTATTTGAAAATTATGAATTAGAGATGCAAAAATTAGGTGTATACACTAGTCAATTTTTATTCGGTAACATATGTAAAGAGTTGACGATCAATGAGATGTTCGAAAAGACGACAAGTTACTTCGGATTTTGTAAACAAATCAAGCCAAGCCAAGTCGAACAGTTCCAGGCTCGAATTCGGAGAGCTTTCCCAAAGTAACCTCATTTTCAATTCAACTTCTCAAACTAACCTAATTTATTCAATCTTTTCCAAACTAGCCTCTTCTACTATTCAAACTCAATTAACTTCGTTATATATATATATATATATATATATATATATATATATATATATATATTCAAGCCAAGCCAAGTCGAACAGTTCCAGACTCGAATTCGGAGAGCTTTCCCAAATAACCTCATTTTCAATTCAACTTCCCAAACTAACTTAATTTATTCAATCTTTTCCAAACTAGCCTCTTCTACTATTCAAACTCGAATTAACTCGTTATATATAGAGAGAGAAATGATTAGGTGAGAGAATTCGGTGAGGGAATTTGGTGAGGGAATGACGTGACATAATTTTATTCGCTGAAAAAATCAAATAATTTCTCTCTTTTCTCTCTTTCCTCTCACTTTTACATTTTTCAACCAATGAAAGTGATGTCACGTCATTCACTCACCAAATTCTCTTACTAAATTCCATCACTCTATCACTCCTCATATATATATATATATATATATATATATATATATATTATATTTGATTATTTAAATTATTATTTTTTATATATAATAAATATTATCATCACCTTTATAAATAATTAATATATTATCCATTCATAATTTTTTTTATTGTATATTCAAATCTTTTCATTATATTGTATATTCAAAGTTTTTCATTAGGTTGTATATTCAAAAAAATTCATTGAGTTGTCGTTTCATAACTTTCACTTAACAATTTTTATCGATCGAATAATATACAATAAAATGAAAAACTTTAAATATAAAACACAATAAAACACTTTGAATATATAATAAAAAGTTGTGAATTGACAATACAATACAATGATTTTTTTAATTATTATTTTTATCTTGAAAAAGTGTATGAAGAGAAAAAAAAATAAACTAAATAATTTATAATAAATATATGGTAAGAAAAAAAAACTTAATAAATAAAAATTTGGATAAATGATAATATAGAAAATATTATAAAGAAATCATAACAAATAGTTGGTAAATAAATCACATATATTAATTTTTATAAAATGTGATAATAATATTTAATAATTTAAATAACTAAATATATAATATATATTTAATAATAAGTTATTATATTAATAAAATAATATATATATATATATATATATATATATATATATACCGAGTTAACTCGAGTTTGAATAGTAAATTAGGTTAGTTTGAGAAAAATTAAATAAATGAGACTAGTTTGGGAAGTTGAATTGAAAATGAGGCTACTTTGGGAAAGCTCTCCTCGAACTCGGCTCATTTAACATATATTTGGGTTCGAGTTCGAGCTCGGTTCAAACTTTTATAATAGAGCTCTAGTTTGGGTCGTAAATATTTAGTTGGCTTACAAGTTAGTTCGTCATAGAACTCGTTCATAATCTTAAAAGCTGTTAGCATTACTCAATCTATTTGAGACAATAATATGATATAATTAATTAAAGATTAGCTCTTATATAGAATTAATTAAACTATTATCTATCTCATCCAAATAAGTAAAAAACACAATCAATATATATTTAAATACACTAACAAATTATGCAAAGCATTTTGCTCATATTGAGTAAGATCTTACACATTGTACATTGATATCAAGCATACATCCATCATATATAACACATCATCAACGTTTCTTATGTATTATCAAATATTTATCATTCAACCAACAACTATATTATACATTCATATTTAAAAATACACAAACTTACAAATCTATAATTAGGCAATAGATCCTAACAATTGAGGGGAGAACTTTAAGTAAATGAATCTCTTTTATTCTGAAAATATCCTTTTGCATACAAGTACAAAAATTTAACATGTTAGACAAATATAATATATTGTGATAAACATAAGAAATAGACAAATAATATATAACATATTGTTTTATTTGGTAAATGACACTTAAATAAATAAAGAAAAAAACATTGATAATGGTTACTTATTTTTTGTTTGCTTTTGATTTGGTATCAGGCACATGACCAATCTTTACCACAAAGCAAAACTCGAAAGATATTTATTTCTGAACTGACACGATATAAATCAATAACTCGACCCCTGAACTGAAAGTTGATTTAGAAATCACAGACGTTATTAGAATCTATATTACATCAAATGTCATATTTGACGAAATCCTAACTTTAATTTGTTTATCTCCCACCATAACAATGTATCAAATTCAGCATCATTTTCACACAAAAATACAGGAGACCATGAGCCACCACCTTCGGATCTCCCAGGAGAAGAACTCGAAGTCGCAGAATTGAAAGAGGAAGGAGAGATCAACTGCATCCTCCCCGGATCGAAAAGAAAAGCGAGATTTAAGTCCGAATATAAAGGAAATTGAAAGTCATTCTGGTAATCGAAGGCAAAGGCGAGGCCCCCTAGTGATAGGGGAAAGAAGAGTGGGTATGCAGGCTTCTTTCGCTTGAAGCTATGAACTGACTAAGGTAGCTCCCTACTTCTTTATCTAGGCTGCTTGGCTTGCTCAGCGAGAGTCTCTGTTTCAAATAGGAGGGGACTTCCTCTACCTAAAGGTAAAGAGGTAAAGGTGATGATCCTTACTTAACGTGCCAAAAACGGACTTACTTGTGGTCCATACTCATTCAAATGCAACCAAAGAATATGCTTAACACATTTAATTGGGAGTGGGATGTCTCTCATTGTTGTTGCTGCTGCAGGAGGATATTTGAGAAAAGACAAGGAAGCGCTATTGGACTTGGACCTCTTTCATTGAAGTAAACTTCGAGCTCAGACTCACTTGCTGTATATTGTCAACATTCTTAATATAGTTGGCAATTGTGCCCTTACTTTTCCTTTTCTTTTTTCAAATGAAACTTGTACCACTACTTAAAATTTCTTTTTGTGTCACATTTAACATCATTTTCAATAACATTTTATTTGTAAGCCTAACATATTATATATATATATATATGTAATGTCTCGCGAATCGTAATGATGTGCTCAAATGAAAAACAACTTACAATAAACTCTATCTTATTTCTAGTATCCAATAGTGCTGTCATTGAAGTTAACAAGTTACAATCATTCCAATATTTATTAAACTCTTGTCGTATGCTGTGTCGTATTCATGAAACTATCTTCACCTACTATAGAATTGTTCAACAACTTTTTTATGTTATACCGTTCGAGAAATAATATTTTGAACCTAAGAACCTAAAATATGATAGATAAATTATATTAGACTTTGAAACGGTCTTTAATTTAGGTAAAATCAAGTTTATTAGTTGATATTTATTTATTACTTGAAATGAAATGAGTGACCTTGTTAAATTCTTCAAGAAATGAGCAACTACAATGACAAAGAGTTATAAATAGGATACCTTTGTTGATATCTTGAAATAAATCTTTGAATTCCAAAGCAGTGGACAACCTAAAATAAGTCTTTGAATTAC